>NC_135335.1:54721700-55020144 GCF_023851605.1 Tamandua tetradactyla | reverse complement strand
TATAAAATCCTTCTTTACATAAGAAAAGTTAGCTACTGTTAAGCTTTATAAAATCCTTCTTTACTTAAAAAAGTTAGCTACTGTTAAGCTTTATAAAATCCTTCTTTACATAAGAAAAGTTAGCTACTGTTAAGCTTTATAAAATCCTTCTTTACAATACTTCTTCCTTTTCAATCTGTATTCCCTTTATTTCTTTTTCTTGCCTGATTGCTCTGGCAAGTGAAGAGTAACAGGGTGACAGTGGCCATCCATGTCTTTTTCCTGATCTTGGAGGGAAAGTTATTCATCCCTGAGTATAAGGTTGGCAGTGGGTTTTTTTAATCTATATGCCTTTATCACGTTGAGGAAGTTTCCTTCTATTCCTAGTTTTCCACATGTTTTTATCAAGAAGGAGTGCTGTATTTTTCCAAATGACTTTTCTGCATCAGTTGAGCTGATCATGTGGATTTTTTCCCTTTCATTTTGTTAATGTGGTATATTACATTACTTTATTTCCTTATGTTGAACCACCCTTGCATACCTGAGATAAATCCCACTTGATCTTGGTATATAATTCTTTTAAACTGTTGTTGGATTTGGTTTTCTGGTGTTTTTTTTTTTTTAATATTTTTGCATCTATATTCATAAGAGATATCTGTCTGCAATTTTCTTTTCTTGTGGTATCTTTATCTGGTTTTGGTATTTGGCTGATGTAGATTCATAGAATGAATTAGGAAGTGCCCCCGCCTCTTCAATATTATGAAACAGGTTGAACAGTATTGGTGTTAATTCTTCTAGGAATTTTTAAATAAAATTTATCAGTGAAAACATCTGCTTTTCTATTTTGGGGAGGTTTTTGATGACCAATTCAAATCTCTTGTTACTGGCTGTTGAGGT
This sequence comes from Tamandua tetradactyla, assembly GCF_023851605.1. Taxonomy (NCBI): domain Eukaryota; kingdom Metazoa; phylum Chordata; class Mammalia; order Pilosa; family Myrmecophagidae; genus Tamandua; species Tamandua tetradactyla. The sequence continues at coordinate 55,019,268 of NC_135335.1, read as the reverse complement.
CAGCTATTACTTGTAGAGTCTGTGAAGATAGCTTGAACATTTCTAGGAGTTTGTCCATTTCATCTACGTTATCTAATCCCTTAGTGTATCCTCTTATAATCCTTTTTATTTCTGTGGGGCCAACAGTAATGCTCCCCCTTTCATTTTTGATTTTAGTTATCTGTGCTCTCTTTCTCTGTTTTTCATCAGTCTAGATAAGAGTTTCTCAATTTTATTGATCTTTTCAAAGAACTAACTTTTAGTTTTGTTGATTCTCTCTACTGTTCTTTTATTCTCTATTTCAATTATCTCCACTCTAGTCTTTGTTATTTGCTTCTTTCCTCTCACTTTGGGTTTAGTTTGCTCTTCTTTTTCCAGGTCCCCCAATTGTGGGGTTAGGTCCCTGATTTTAGAACTTTCTTCTTTTTTAAAGTAAGCATTAGAGATATTAATTTCCTCTCAGTACTGCATTTGCTGCATCCCATAAATTTTTGTGTGTTGCATTTTCATTTTCCTTTACTTCAAGATATTTCCTGATTTCCTTCATGATTTCTTATTTGCCTCCCTTGGTTAAGAATGCATTGTTTAGTTTCTGTATATTTGTGAATTTTCCAGTTCTCCCACTATTATTGTTTTCTAGCTTCATTCCATTGTGGTTTGGAGAAAATAATTGAATTATTTCCATATTTTTTTATTTTACTGAGACTTGTTTTGTGACCCAACATATGGTCCCTTCCTGGAGAATAATCTATGTGCTCTAAAGAAAAATGTGTATTTTGCTGCTATTGGGTGAAGTATTCTATATATATATTGGTTAGTTTTATTTGGTTTACAGTATCCTTCACAATTCCAACCAACATTCAAGCAACTTTCTTTGAAGAAATGGGAAAATCCAATAATTAAATTTATATGGAATAAGGGGCCCAAAACAGCCAAAAACATCTTTAAAAAGAAGAAGTTGGGCGGGCCGCGGTGGCTCAGCGGGCAAGAGTGCTTGCCTGCCGTGCCGGAGGACCCCGGTTCGATTCCCGGCCCCAGCCCATGTAAAAAACAAACAAACAAACAAAATATAATAAAAACAAGAAAATGTTTAAAAATGTTTCCCTTTCTTCCTTCCATCCTTCCTTCCTTCTCTGTCTTTAAAAAAAAAAAAAAAAAAAAAAAGAAGAAGTTGGAGGAGTCACATATCCCAATTTTAAAACTTATTGTAAAGTTATAGCAGTCAAAACAGCATGGTACTGGGTGGGCCACAGTGGCTCAGCAGGCAGAGTTCTCACCTGCCATGCCAGAGATCTGGGTTTAATTCCCAGTGCCTGCCCATGCAAAAATCAAAAACAGCATGTTACTGGCACAAGGATAAATATTAGACCAATGGTATTAAATTGAGAGTTCAGAAAGAGACCCTAATATATCTGGCCAATTGATTCTTTCACAAGGAGGCCAGGTTCACTCAATTGGGAAAGAACAGTCTCTTCAACAAATGGCACTGGGGAACTGGATATCCATATGCAAGAGAATGAAGGTGGACCCCTACCTCATTCCACAGACATAAATTAATTCAAAATGGACCAATGACTTAAATATAAGAACCAGAACTATAAACTCCTAAGAAAAAACATCGGGAAGTCTCTTCAGGACCTTAAGTTAGACAATGGTTTCTTAGACTTGACATCAAAAGCACCAACTACAAAAGAAAAAATGGATAAATGGAACTTCATCAAGTTAAAAACCTTTGTACATCAAAGGACCTTATCATGAAAGTAAAAAGGCAGCCTGCCAAATAAATATTTGAAAATAAAAATATGGTAAGTATTTAATAACCAGAATTTATTTTAAAAACCTATAACTCAACAACAAAAAGAAAACCAAATTTAAAAATGACCAAAAAACCTGAAGATAACAGTTCTCCAAAGAAGATATACAAATGGCCAACAAGCACATGGAAAGATTCTCAATATCATTAGCCATCAAAGAAATGAAAATCAAAGCCACAATGAAATGCCATTTCATAACCACTAGAATGACTACTATTTTTAAAATAACAAGTGTTGGAGAAGATGTGGAGAAACATGAACATTCATTCACTGTTGGTGGGACTGTAAAATGGTGCAGCTGCTATGGTAAATAGTTTAGCAGTTCCTCAGAAACTTAAGTATGGAATAACTCTATGCTCTGGCAATCCCACTTCTTAGATATATACCCAGAAGTATGGAAAGCAGGGACTCAAACAGATATTTTCACACTAATGCTTATAGAGGCATTATTTATAATTGCCAACAGATGGAAGTAACCCAAGTGTCCATCAATTGATGAATGGATAAACAAAATGTGCTATATTCATATGACGGAATATTATGAATGAAAATTTATAATCCTTGAAAAGTTAACATGGATGAACCCTGAAGACATCATGTTGAGTAGATGAGTCAGACACAAAAGGACAAATATTGTATAATCTCACTGATAGGAAATGATTAAAATAAACAAATTCATAGAGTCAGAAACTAGAATACTGATTATCAGGAGCCAGGGGTGGGAGTAGGAAATGTGGAACTAGTACTTAATGGGTGCAGAATATCTGTTTGGGGTGATGGAAAAGTTTTGGTAATGGATGGTGGTGATATTATTGAGCCAGTCTGAATCTGTGGTAGACCCCAGAAAAGTCATGCCCTTTGATCCTCATTCAATATTGCTGGGTGGGAGCATTTTGATTGTTTCCATGAAGATGTGACCCACCCAATTGTGGGTGGTAACTTTTGATTAGATGATGTCCATGGAGTGCGTCTCCACCCACTGAAGATTGCTTGCTGGAATCCTTTAAAAGAGGAAACATTTTGGAGAGAGTTCCTTTTTGGTAGAACCACAAGAAAGCCAGCAGGCACCACCATGTTCACCCTGTGCCCTTCCAGCTGAGAGAGAACTGTTTAACATTGTTGGCCTTCTTGAACCAAGGTATCTTTCCCCGGATGCCTTAAATTAGACATGTCTATAGACTTGTTTTAATTGGGACATTTTCTTGACCTTAGAGCTATAAACTGGCACTTATTAAATCCCCCTTGTTAAAAGCCACTCCATTTCTGGTATATTGTATTCTGGCAGCTACCAAACTAGAACAATTGTGAATGCAATTAACACCACTGAATTATTTGTCTGAATGTGGTTAAAAGGGAAAATATTAGTTGGTAGGTATGTTACTAGAATAATTAAAAAAAAAAAAGAAAGAAACAACCATAGGACTGTACAACACAAACAGTGAACCCCAAGTAAACTATAGGCTAAAGTTAATAGTACATTTGATAATATTCTTTCATCTACTGCAACAAAGATACTGTACTAAAGCAAAATATTAATAACAGGAGCAGGTATATGGGAATTCTGTATTTTCTGCATGCTTTGTCTGTAAAAATACAACTTCTATAATAAAAAAAGAATCGAAGAGTTAATGAAAAGATTTTCAAACTTGATCCCTGGCTGGTAAGCTTGCCTCTTAAAATATTTTAGACTACTTGAATGTCATGATATGACACATGTATAAGGGAAATGGAAGCATTAAGGAGCAATGGCATATGAGCAATATAGTTATTGAGTGTTGAGAAGCAACTGCTCCATAGGTCTCCCACATTTTGAAAAGCACTCACTGCCTTCATCTGGGCTCTCTTTTCAAAGGTAGTCAACAGCTTTAGAAGATAAAAGTTTTTTTCTCCCTCCAGAGCCAAGGACAGGCATGCTTACGGTCCATTATTAACATATGTGGGTTCTCTAAGCTCAGGGATGGCTCTCTTCTAATGCAACACATGTGTGTACAGGTGTTGCCTGACCCTCTTTACATCTCTTTGTGGGAATTTGGACCGAGGCATGTGCAAAAAAATACTGATTCTCTGGCAATTGCTGTTACTGTGAGTAACAAACTGTCCTTTTTCTCTGTCCCAGGGATCTTCTGCCAGCATCCATAAAACTGTGCAAGTCAACTTTTTAGTTTGAAAAAATGGCAAAATCTTGGAGCCTTCACAAGTCTTGACACTAAATTTAGGTAGTGTGACTATCAGTTTAGGACAATATGATATCAGGTGGGTAGATGACACTGAAGTTAAACCTGTTCAAGCAGAGGCTGCCTCGATGTCTGCTCTCTGCTTTTTCCATAGAAATGGAGTCAGGCATTGGTTATCCAGAATGAAAAGTACACTTCAAGTTCCCTTGTAAACTAACTTCTAACTGATAAGATATAAATGAATTATTGAGTGACGACATCTCATAAAATTATTTAGGAGAGCTGGTATATACATTTTTCCTCTTCCTCAACCTCTTTCACCATTCTCCTGCATGGAACATGGATGATGGTTGAAGCTACATCCTGAACTATGCTCAGCAACAAAGAAAGAGAAGGATCCTGGATCCCTGACATACCTGGGCTAGGACTAATATAGACAAAATAAAGAAACCTTGTTTAGGAAACAGTCATTTTGAGTTTTTTGTTATTAGCAACTGAACATGATCCTATGTGATCCAGCACTTGATGCCAAAAGTGGAGACCTACAAGTGAAAGACCCTAAGCATGGACCTAGTGCCTAATGCCATTCAGACCAGCCCTGGTCACCCTGAGTAGGAAAAAGCTTCATCTGCATGTACATCACCTTTCTCCCCAGTCACCTTCCACAATAACTGCCCCCAAGCTCCCACTTAGCTCCCTAATGTTGCCCAGAGCAGGGCTTCACCCCTGCCAGAATGCCTCCAGGTTCGCTACAGCTTTAGATCTTTTTCTACAGCAGCGACTGCCACATACCACAGATGTATTTGAGTATCAGATTTTGGAAGAAGCAGCTCCCACTACTGGGGTTTAAAAAGACTTTAAAAACTCAGTCTAGAAACACACTCACAGAGGTTTTACTTCATGACCCTCTAATGGCAAGACATCAGACATAAGGAAATGGAAAAGATGGGTTAGAGCCCAGTGCCCCTCAAAATCAGCCAAGGGCAGCTAAGTAGGTGGCCCATGCCCAGCTTCAGCTGCTATACAAAAAGGTTTGATTGGCCAACCTGCTCCAGTGCAGAGATCTTCTGTTACCCAAAGGGAAACCATGAAATTTAAGAGCATCATTTATTCTAGTAGCAACTTAATAGTGCCCATTTCTCACCCACCCACTCATCCACATTACCCACTAGCCGCATTCCATCTAAATCTGGTTATTTATTCACTTGTTCAGTTAGCAAATGCTTATTGATCTCCTACTGTATGCCAGGGAAGACCCTACTGCACACAAGAGTAAAAAGAAGGATTTAGCATGATCCACATTTGTAATGGATGTAGGAGCCAGTGAAATTCAGGTTCACCCAAGAGAGAAACTCAAACATGACTATTTGGAGATAATCACTTACATTGAGCAAAAAGGAAGTAGAAGTTTGAGAGGGAATCTGAATTCATCGGAGGGATTTCTAAAAGTTACAGTTCAGGGACAGTTGTATTCTGCAACTACCGTCACAGCACACAGTTTATGGAAACAAGTCAATTTCTGTGCTCTGTTGGTTAGCAAAAACTCCTATTAAATGCTTTTAATAATAAACATTACTAAGTCTCAACAATGGTACCACAGCTGCATGATGCTTCAGGTATAGATGATGTGGGCTATAAGTAAGGCAAATTCAGAATATAGTGCCTTTTAGAAACAGAGCTTTATGATAAAATCTGAATGTCTACAGTTCAGTTAATAGTACTATACCAATGTCAGTTTCCTTGTTTTGACAAGGTATTAGGGTTTTGTAAGATGTTATCAAGAAGGATCTGGGCTTACAGTACACCAGGTGATTTCAAAATGCAAAGTAGTTTAAAAGCAAAGTTTATTTTTGTTCATAATTAGATAGCCAAAGGTTGATGTATGCTGACTTGGGTTTGGGTGCTCTACGAGGCTATCAGCGGCCCAAGGCCTACCATCCCATCTCTCCACCCTTTGCTTCTTGGCACTTTTCCCTCCTCCTTGTGATATCATGCCTGCTGGATAGTAGCTACAAGCTTCAAATCAGCATTTAAGTCAAAAAGAAGGGTGAAGGGGAAAAATGGGTCACATATGTTGCCTTTATCAAGAAAACAATGTTTTTAAACTACGCCCATTATTTGACCTATCTCCCTTCTCCTGCCCCTTGAAACTTGTGGCTCACTTCTAAGGAATAGAGACTGGCTACCAACCAAACTATGACAAAGGTGATAGGATGGCACCTCTGTGCTTGTGTTACATAACATTGTAATTTCTGTCTTGCTCTTGGTCTTCTTGCTTTAGGGGAAGCCAGCATCAATGTCTCAAAGGGACTCTATAAAAGTCCATGTAGAGAGGAACCGGATCCTACAGCGAAGAAGCAGCACCAACAGGCCATCCTGGGAGAGGATCCTCTAGCCCTCTCAAGCCTCATGACCACAAGCCATATGACACCTTGACCACAACAACCTTACAGCACCCTCACACCAGGACCTCCCAGCTAAGCCACTCCCCAGCTCTCCACTTACTGAAACGGTGTGTCATTTAAGCCACAATGCTTTCGGGTAATTTGTTCCACAGCAATAAGTCATTCACACAAATTCCAAAGGCCAGAACAAGGTATTGTGCCCAGAGATACTGTCAGAGAAGGTGATGACAAAGCTTGGCTTAGACCAGAGATGCCCTCCCCTGGAACAGACCTTCCCTGAGATCAAGGAACTTCACTCATAACCAGTTGGGATTCTGTTTACAAGGAAGTGGAGGATGGAGAAGGAATGGCTTTGGGGAGGCAAAAATAACACAACAACAACAAAAAAAAAAACCATGCATCTGCCACGCATAATAAAAAGAAAATAGCAAATTAAAAAAAAAAAATGCAGCTCCATAGTTAGAACTGTGAGTCTGAACATAATCTTGTCTGAAGCAATCATACACCATAGGAGATTTTTTTCTTAAATAAAATTAATAACACAATTTTTAGACTCTTCCAGTTTACTAAAACTTGAGCGTGCCCTAATAGGATGTTTTTTCTTTTCTGGCTATTAAAATAAATGTACCTGTATTTTACTAGGACTGACTTGCTGACCCAAAACATTAGAGTTAAAAGAAAGTAAATATTTGGAGAGAGGCACACATGGCACTGGGCAAGGCGGGTCATCTAGTCTTTCTTACACTGCTGAAGTCATTTGGCGAAGGGCATAAAATGAATAAAAAAAAACATTCTTATGTTTATTCTAATGCTATTAAGGCAAGCAATTATTCTTAGTGATTCATGATAAATTATAATACCTGGATTTCAATTAAAGCACCAAGGAGTGGCAAAACATTTTTAGAAGACTGTCTTGGTGGCCAAGGCTATAAAGAACATGGAAACAGGGTGGAGAGGAATTTCTTGGAATGAAGTCCTGGGTTGGGGTTGCTAGAGCAACAGAAAGGGGCAAGGGTCAGTGGCCCAAGTCAGGGGTGGCCCCAATCTTCGTCCAATCATGCCAAGGGTACATCCTTGGGAGGTGTTAGTGCAAAAGGATCACCATGACACATCAGTGATCAAGGAGCCTCGGTCCAGCCAGTGTCAGTGAAAAGGCTACTTCCAGGCACACCGCTCTGCTCACTGCCTTTGACCAGGAGTCCCAACACATAATTACATGTCCTAACCCTCCACTGATATTCCACCTTTAAGAATATAACCCCCAAAATACAGGCCAGGAAAGTGCTTACATGAGAGTTAAATATATAGTTTTTGCTACAAACTCATACAATAAATATGGCTTGGATTCATGAATATTTTTACCAAACCCCACTTGTGAAGAAAAACTGACTTCAGAAAACAAGTCAGATGAATTGTTTGATAACGAAAATTATTTTAAAGTTGCTATGCTATGGTGTAACATTAAAAAGCAATTATTTGAAAAGGAGGAAAATGAAAAACAGCAATAAGTAATAAAATACAATCATAATAAATTAATTGAATTAATAAATAAAAGTATAGAGCATGTTTAATAATGGAACATCAAAGAACTGTACTCCTAATTTATCGCTAATTCCAAGTCTTTATTCTTAAGAATAAATTTTCAACAAACTCTTTCTGTACAGTAATTTTACAGGTAGAATTGTGTTCCTTTTAAGTGAGCCCAAGGCAGCCAGAGATTGTCATAAAACAACACCCCAGAAGGCCATTCAGTTGTCACTGGGCATCTCAGCAAGCAGTCCCTCAAATAATTACCAATTGCAGCCATGCTAAATCCACTAAGACTAGTCATTTGGGTGCACACATGTCAGGCTACGAAAAGCTCCAACTCCCAGAACAAGGGGATTAAAGATTTCCTTAATGCTTTAATCAGCTCTAAATAATGGTAGTTCTTGGCTTCAATGATTTAGAGTCTTAATGCATGACAAAGGTTCATTAGGCAGGAGAGTCAAAGCACTCTAAATCCAGCTCCAGCCAGTCTGTTTCCACCAAGCCAAGCTGTGCTGAAATCAGAGAACAGCTCAACACATTTAGGAAAGGACCCTGCAACTTCAAAGCACATTTCTTCCTCTGGACACCAGGGCTGGCCGTGGCCCAGAACTTCTGGGGCTGAGCTCATGCTGGTCATGGTTCAGAGGAGCCCCAGAGGCACTCACACAAAGAAAACTTCACTGTATCACAAGAGGGACCAAATGCCTCTAAAGCAAGATTTGAGTGAAGTTGCTTGGGTCTTTTGGGGAGGCTAGAGGAGGCAGATATCTTAAGATCCTGTTTGGGTCAAAAGAGGTTGTAAGAGGGGGTGCTAGGATAGCTCAGTTGTAGAATTCTCGCTTGCCATGTGGGAGACCCAGGTTTGGTTCCAGGTCCATGCATTCCCTCCCCCATCCCCCCCAAAAAAAACACAAGCAAGCAAAAATTCAACAAATTCGTGTTGCAATAATGGGCTATTCACATGGAAAAATAATGAAATGTGACCCCACCATACAGTATACAAAAAAAAAAATGTTGGTAGACTCCCCTTGGCAAGAACAAATGGCCCTCCAGTGATCTTAAGACATGAACGAGCTTCCAGAAACATTTTTTAAGACACAAATTTAAGTACTGCCCATTTAGAGAGGCACAGATCATCCAAAGGAGGAGATGCTAAAAGGTGGTTTGCATAAATACAAACAAGCTAAAGCCTGTAAAGGCAATTTGCATTTACATTTGAATGAATCTTCTGAGAAGGTTCAATTCTGATGAAGTGATAGAGGCCTTACTTATCAGAGGGAGGCCATCCTTGTGTGCCTTCTCTTCCTCAGGTGTCACAATGAGCATGAATTTTGTTTCCTCTTAAACTGGGCCTCATTTGTCCCTCTGACCTCAGGGTGACACCACTGTCCTGATCACCCACATATTGCTTGGAGGGCTGAACTGGGGAGACCTAAGGGGACAACTGAACAGGGGAGAAGTCAGCTGTTTGTTTACAGGTACAAGAGTGGTCTTAGCTGATAAGTATGCCTTTTACTGTGCCCTCCGCTTCCCTGCCACCCTCAGGGAAAAGCTCTTTCCCCAGAGCTTCTTATTACTCTTGGTGACATTTTCCATAAAGCCAGCTCAAAGTATTGACTTCCATTAAACTGCACCCATGTGGAGTCTCTGAGTGTGTCTGGCTCCTCAGCTCCTGGGCATCAAGTTATATATAGGAGTCAGAAAGAGGACAGATGCATCCACAGACATAATTTCTTTAGCTGCAGCTCATTCCCTGTGGGTTTGGTGAAAGGACAGGAACAGTTTTCAGAGAGTTCAGAGACATTGGTTTACCTGAATTTATTCTCTAGGTTTATGGGGAGAGACACAGTGATATCTCCTGTGCAGGGAACAGCTCAGCCCACTAGTGGGGAAGTGTGCTTTGAGATGGTGGGACTAAATGGCAATGTCAAGCTGGAACCCTCTAGGTCAAGGGCCAAGTTCATGAAGAGAGCAGCCAGGAGTAACAACATGTCATGTGGAAAGCCATTCAGCTGCCAGGTGGTGCTGTGCCTTCTTCCAGAGGATTACACGTGTCTTAAAGGAGATAACAGACCAACTGTCTGATTCCAAAAAGTGATTTCACGGCCTCTTTCTTACCTTGGCCTGTTGAGTGGCTGAGATCCCCACTGTCCTGCCCCTTTAGAAATGAACAACTCAAACAATCCCTCATTTAGAAACTTGCAGACCATTCATCATTTCCATTCTTATCCTCAGCAAATCTATTTGGTTCTACTTTCAAAATACATACAGATTCTGCCCACTAATCACTATCTCCTGATCCCAACACCCGTTGTTTCTCACCTGGACTCCTCCTTTCCCTTCTCTCTGCTCCCATTTCTGTTCTCTGCAGAGCAGCTGGAAGGACCCCGTTAAAATATCAGGATATAGAATGAGCTGAGACTCAGCATCAGGGGATTGAGAAAACCTTCCCGACCAAAAGGGGGAAGAGTGAAATGAGACAAAGTGTCAATGACTGAGAGATTCCAAACAGAGTCAAGAGGTGATCCTGGAGTTTATTCTTATGCATTAAGTAGATATCACCTGGTTATTCAAGATGTAATGGAGAGGCTGGAGGGAAGTGCCTGAAAATGTAGAGCTGTGTTCCAGTAGCCATGTTTCTTGTTGATGATTGCATAATGATATAGCTTCCACAGTGTGACTGTGTGATTGTGAAAACCTTGTGTCTGATGCTCCTTTTATCTACCTTGTCAACAGATGAGAAGAAGATATGGAATAAAAATGAATAATAGGGGGAACCAATGTTAAAATAAATTTAGTTTGAAATGCTAGTGAACAATGAAAGGGAGGGGTAAGGGGTATGGTAGGTATAAATTTTTTTCTGTTTTCATTTTATTTCTTTTTCTGAATAGATGCAAATGTTCCAAGAAATTATCATGATGAGGAACATGCAACTATGTGATGATATTGTGAATTACTGATTATATATGCAGAACAGAATGGTCAAAATAAGAATGTTTGTGTTTATTTGGGGTTTTTTGGTATTTAAAAAAATAAATAAAATATCAGGATAATTTTGTCACACTTCTCTTCATAGACTTCTGGTGGTTTCTTGTTGCCAGCCAAGTTAAAGGCAATGTTCTTCCAAAGATTTACAAAACCTCTTACAATCTGTCCACAAACACACCTGCACACACACACACTCACGTGCACATGCACAGAAACGCACACCCACAAGCACACGCATAATCATCACTCTGCTATTCTTTGACCACATTGTTCCTGTATTCATCTGTACACCAGTTACACTGGCTATCTTGCTTTTCTACAAAATCCCAGGAATGTGCCCACCTCAGGCCCTTTGTACGTCCTTCTTTCCCACTTCTGTCAGGTCTTTATTTCAATAAGTCCTCCTGACCTCCTCGAGGACCTAAATTGAATCTCTCCACATACATACTCCTAACCCCTTCCTTGGCTTCATTTTTCTCCTTTGTGCTTCTCACCACTCACAGTCTGTCTTCAACTTATTTGTCCTGTTTGCAGTATGCCTGCCCAGTGGGAATGAAAGCCCCCGTGGGCCAAAAGGTTTTGGTCTCTTCTATTCACTACTGTATCCCCAGCACCTAGACCAGCTGGGGTATTTAACAGTTCGTTGCCTCTCTGTCCCAAATCCACCCTTCAACGTCTGCACTTGATACTGGATCTGGCCCCCCTAAACATTCTCCTCTCCCAGCTGGCACCAGGTTAAGCATTGCCAATACAAGGCACTGGAGGGACACTGCAAGGAGAAGAGGGTCATCTTCTTGCTTCCTGCGGGCTTCCCACTCGTCTTGTCCTGCAGTGGGTGGCAACCACTGGTGTGTGGGAAGCCCCCCAGCACTTGTCTTCTCACACACATCAAGCACCCCAGCAGGTGACTTCATAGCAGGTGTTTCCAGCACCCAGCAGGCAGTTTCCAGCTTGCTTTTCCATTTTGCTCCTTCCTGAGGTGCTCTGCCTCAGCACTAGAAGTATTGGCTGCACTGTTCTCTGATGTCCCCAATTCTTTAGAGTTCTCCTTACCCCTCCCCTGGGAGAAGTTAGTAGTTTTTATGCTAAATATTCACAGTTATGATCATTGTGTGACTTCTATCTCCCAACAGGACACCGACTGATGAACTACGGTTTCCCACACAGTAGCCACTCATTGAACATCTGTCTGAAAGAATGGATTAACTATTTTTAATCTTACAAACACTCTCTACCCACCAACCACAACTCCCCCTCCCCCCATCCCCTGCTAACTTTTAGTCTATTTTCTTTCTCTGCGAATTTGCCATTTCTGGTTCCTTCGTTTGAGTATGCTTTAATTGCTTTTACTCACCTTGGCTCATTATCACTGAAAGTTCATAAATCACTTAAAGCTCCTATGTCAGCCTTGTATTTAATGTGCTCCATTCCTAAAGTGGAGAGTAAGAGGGCAGTCACTGGGTAACTTCTCTGTGCCTCTCACTGTGAGAAGTGACCCATGGTTATCTCACTTGATCTACAGCTCTTTTGAGGTTGGTATTTTTTGGTCTCCATTTTAGATTGAGGAAGCTAGGGTCTAGAAAGGTTAAACAAATTCCCCAAGGTTACGTATGAGTAGGCGGCTGAGTTTATCTTCAACCCATTTCAATATGCCATGCTATTTTACACTCTGCAACTCTGCCCTGAGATGACAACCAAAGGGCAAATCAAATAGCACCATAATAGCCATTCCCAGATCTTCACAAATGGGACATATACTCACTGTGTCCACACAGCTAAAGAAAGTTCAGCCCTAAGAGAATAACTGTTACACGTGTATAGGTATAATCACAAATAGGGTTAATACTCTGGAGTAAAACAGGGGTGGGAAGAGGGCACCTTTATTTTTACTGGAATACATCCACATTTACTGGAATACATCCACATGACCTGCTGCCATCTCTGCCCTTGACCATGAAGTTGGACAGAGCTCTCTGAAACTCAGACCTTGGGCTCCAGGTGGTATTTGTGCAGCACCCCACCCCCGTGCGCAGCATCAGAGCTGGGGAATGTGGAGTTGAGTGAGTGTGACTGCTTTGAGGTTTGTGGACCTCCTGGACTTATATAAGCAGTTCCCGGCCCACACTGACCTCAGCCAGCTGTGTGCTTTCTCCTCCAAGACAGGCGAGAAAGACTTCAGTTCTGCCACATCACAGCACCCCTCAGCCAGACCCTAGCATAGGACAGAGACATACCACCTGCTCACCACTGTGGACCATGCGGTCCCTGCCTCACTCTAAATGCTGTGCACACTTGCCCCCTTCTCCTCAAACTCACCTTCCTTTTCCTTTGCATGTTCCTTTCTCTGCAATTCTACCCCTAGGAACCACTGAGCCCTTCAGCAAATGGCTCTTCTCTTTGGGCCTCCATTTCTTCAGCTGTAGGAAGAGGGACTAGATCTAAACTCTTCCCTGATGTCTTCTACAGCTCTAAGAATGCTATGATTCCAAGTATAACCAAAGAGCTAATGTCTTATGTATCTAGAAGTTTGTCTTTATAGGTAGGTAGAGCAAAAGTCACCAAGTGATGTCATGAAGATATTTCAGTAATTTAAAGATAAGACACAGGGTCAGGTCAAGAGAGGGGCATGGTGGGGAGGTGGGGGTGAGGGACGGGGGGAGTGCCGCTGATATTGGCAAGTGATCATGGACAAATCTCTTTTTAAATTGCAAACAAATGTACCTATACAAAGTGCTTTGAAACTTACTGATGCCCTAGCCATGGCATTTTAAAATTCGTCAGTAAGGGTGTATTCAGCAGACTTGTTTTTTGGAAGGAATAACTCAATCTTGTCATGCTTTAGAATTCTCTACATGACAGCTTGTTCACACCAGACATTCCTTTCAGCCTGTCCTACAAAGCATTGCTCATGGCCAAAAGCGTCTTATGTCTCACCTAAGGGTATCTGCGTCATTATGTTCTTACGTCTGAGTACCAGGAAATTGAATCTTAGAGCTAGCTGCTCTCTCAAGCAAAATGTGAGCTACAGATGTGGACTCTCAGAGAAAGCAGTGCCTCTAGGGCTTTGGCAATTTGTAAACAAGGTTTCACAACATCCCTTTGAAGAAAATCTTCCAGTACTGGAACAGCCCAGGGACCAATTATTGAAGAAGTGCTGGGTGAGAAGTTCAGAGAGTCCCAAAAGCTTCCTCGAACATGAGGTCACAATCTGCAGTATCCTCATCACTCAGGGATGTGGAAACACCTTCCTCTCTCTCGAGCGATCTTGAAATACTCTAGGCAAAAGAAAGATGACAACATCAAAAGGCTATTTTCAAAGGAAAATTTTACAAATTTTGGAAATCAGATACAAATAGAAATAAGATGCTTTAAAGGACATTTGCCAGATCTTTGCTTATGAAGACCCAAAGATAAACAAATACAACCTTTACTCAGTAGCTGACAGGCGCAACCAGTGCAAAAGCCAAGATGCGTTAAACAACCCAAAATTATAATAAAGGAAATTAAGTAACAAAAACAGGCAAACCTGACTCAATAGAAATGGGAGAACAGCCAGTCAGGAAAAAAAAAAAGGATCATGTGTTTTCTTTTCAATGTTTGGAGCTACTTACTGTTCAGCATTTATTTCATCTCTTGCTGGATCTTGACTCTGCCAACTTGAAGCAGTCACTCAGGAAAATCTACCGACCTAGTTCCCTTGAATATGGCCAAGAACATCAGGATTTGGGCAGTGACAGAAACCCAGCATGAACTAGCTAAAGCCACAAAAGGGGTATATTGGCTCACCCATCTGGGAAGTCAGTGCTGGATTTCAAGTGCAGCTCACTCTAGAGGATAAGATTGCATTGTCCGATGCCCACTTCATCGCTTGCTGACTCAATCTCTGTGGACTCTGTACCACTTTTGTGCAGGTCTCACTGTCCCCCACTTTGATCAATGTCCCCATGATGGGGAAGACTCCTCTGATAGCCCCAGCCTACATGCTGGTGGGTCACATTAGTAGAGCGAGACCCACGGCTTCCCATCCAATTCCAGAAAAAAGTCCAGGGAGGCTCTCCAGTTGGCCTGACTTTGGTTAAATGACCCCCATAGTAGAGGCTATGCTTTTATTTTCACAGTCTGATTCATGTCCCCAGTATAACACCTGGGTTGGGGTGGATGACTGCCAGTCCCATGGGACACAGGGGGCAGAAAGAGTTCCCCAAAGAAGAATGCCAGACAAATTAAAGAAAGAGAAGTCTGCTCAGCCAGATGACTGCCCTCCAGAGAATCAGATAAGAAAGAAGTGTGGGGTCTTTCCAGGATCCAAGAGGAGCCTGTAACAATACTTCACGGTATTTTAGCTCATTAAAACACTGAGTTATTGAGAAATAAATGTCCATAATTCTTAAAACTCATCAAAATCAGCAAGCAGAAATATGACCAGTGTGTCCACAGCCAGCACCAGAATTATTTTGTGAAGTGACTCTGGCTGAATCCAGCCCACAGGTCCTCAAGTCCACTTTCCATGGTCAAAGCTGAAGATGAGCACAAAGCTTAAACAGTGTCTATGCCGGACAAGAGAGGCCATGCCCCAAAGTCTAAGCCACTCAGTATGTGTTCCTCATGTCAATCTGATGTAAGCATAAAGCTCTGGGCTGCCTCAGTGATTCTACCATCTCAACATATCACTCCCTGGTCTCTCAGACATGAAAATAATGAGCTGAAGAAGAATACCGATGCCTAAAGGTTTCATGTAGAAGAGAAGCTCACTGGCCTGCATGGGCACTGGGAAATGCAGGGGAGCCCATAGATATTAGGCAAGCAGTAAATGTCACCAGCAGAGCATCCCCTGAACTTTTCACTTGCCCAACTCCCTGTCATAATCATTCTGTTTCTAAGTAAAAGGATGCAGAAAAGAGAGGCCATGTGATAAGCAGACTTGCTAGAAACCTTTAGCCTAAGAGGAGAGAAACTAAGAATATGTTTCTCCAAAGCTCTAAAGCTGTGATGAGTATCTTTCTAATGTTAAAGACCCTCTAAGTGAACAGCCTTTCTTTATTTTTCTTACATCATCACCTTTTCTCAATGAATGAGCCTATGAACCAAGCACATCACCATCTCTACTTTGGCTTCCACTATGCCTTTGAGTTGTTTTTTTTACCACCATATTTTAAACAACATTGACAATCATCTTATCCTGCAATTTCCCAGGAAAAAAACAGACTTGATCAACATGTCTCTTCTCTTAGTGGCCCCCCACACATCATTCCTCTATTAGCATTGCCAGG
This sequence comes from Tamandua tetradactyla, assembly GCF_023851605.1. Taxonomy (NCBI): domain Eukaryota; kingdom Metazoa; phylum Chordata; class Mammalia; order Pilosa; family Myrmecophagidae; genus Tamandua; species Tamandua tetradactyla. The sequence goes on along the minus strand of NC_135335.1, from coordinate 55,003,108 downwards.
AAAACTAGGCATGGAACCCAGGTGGGTCTGCTATTTGTTTAGAATGTGCATCAACACAACGTAAAGAGAGGAGAGCTCACTATTCTGCCTTCTGGGCAGGGGTCACCCCCAAATTCCAAACCAAAACTAATCTTGGTCTTACCTAGTACATGAAATAGCCAAGAATCCTCTAAATCTAGAGGATTCTAGATCATAGGAAGTTTAGAGAAGCAAACACCGCCAGTCCCGGCATTTCATACATCAATTTAAGACCCTGTGGTGTCATGTAGTGGACAGCTGTGGTCACCAACCCTTAACACAACTTTGAATCCTACCCTGGCCTCTCGTGAATCGACTTCTCCATCAATGGCAGAAAAATAAGGGGACAAAATCCCCAAACTTCCTAGAAGAATTAGCGTGAGCAAGGACAAAACATTCAATATCTTGGAAATGCCTTAAATCATATAATGTAAACTTAATGAACAAAAGTTATCTCTAAGAGAATTAGTTGAGTAACTGAATCGACGTCCTTTGTAATTTCCAGCCATTCTCCCCCATGTCACAATGGCGCCTGTTGCCCTCTCCTGTTATTATAGCTGAAGGCTTCGGAAATAGCTCAGCACTGTTAAAAACAAAAAGGTTCACGTGGAACCCGAAAGAATCACTGCCAAGTCATTTGAGCCAAATTCAGGCTTTATTAAAAGACAGCCCGTGAAGCCATATATTAAAAGAAAGACTTTCCAACCTAAAATTGTGGAACTGTAACCCGTACCAAACTTTGAAATCTGTTCTACAGCTACGTATTAAAATGTACTTTGGCATTTATTGCTTTTTTTGCATATATATTTCACAATAAAAAGATGCTTTAGGGCTGTGAGACAGGGGTTCAGTGGCACAATTCTCACCTGCCATGCCAGAGACCCGGGTTCATTTCCCAGTGCCTGCACTGGCAAAAAAAGAAGAAAAGCTTTAAAAAAGGCTTTCCTTTATTTTTAATTACCGGGCTTTGATGAAAAGACTGCATTGTTCAGAATTTAGAAATAGCCCATGGCGCTACCACCGTGACACCAGGATTTCACCGGACCTCCCCTTGCCTCTGAAGCCCAGCCTGACTCCAGCCCAGGGAAGCCCCAGTGTGGGGCCAGCTGCACCAAGAGGATCCTCAGTGGTTTCTCATTCTAGGTTAGTGATTCCAGAGCCTCTTTTGGAGACTTCCTCAGGGTGTTTCAAATCCTTTAAAGCAAGTGCACATTTCTAGAAATCAAAAGGCAATAGAATTTGTTCATATTTATGTGAACTGCAGAGATGGAATATTCTGCTTCTTGGGCGCCGCCACTCTGCTGGCAGCTGGGTGGCTCTGAGATCAGGTGGAATGGTCTAGCCACCGGCTCTCCGCAACCTCCCAGGAAGAAGGCTGAGAGGGGCAGAGCAGACAACAACTGGTACACAGTAAGCCCTATAAGTATCTTGGGCTATGACCATTAAATCTACACATTAAAATAATTTTGAATATTATGGCTCTATAGGATTGATTTGATCATACATAAACATGATGAATTTGTTTTAATCAATTGTATCCTCTGAGAAGAGTTCAGCCTCTCCAAAATGCAAAAAGGTAAATGTGTATTATACATGCTTAACTTATACATGCTTACATGTACAAGTTAAATAATTTGCGAGTGTTACGATTCGCTTTATTTTTTCCCAGGATGGTGATTTTATCATTTCCTGTCCTGCTCTCACAAGAAGCAGGAAATAGAAGCATCCTTTTGCATATTTAAAATAAAACAGATGTCCTCTCTTCATGCTTTTGGGTGTGCTTTTCAAAGAGACAGACTCGCCGTGGTTGTTCCCAGACTTTCTTAGGAAGGGCCTACCCTGGCATCAGAGAAGGAGGGCCAGGCGGTTATGGACTAACAGCTGCTCCCTGGTTGAGTCTTTCTCTGATACCTGGAAGAAGCGTCTCAATTTCTTTACACCCCAGCTCAAAATGAAGGTTTTGATTAGGTTAAATCCATGGCTCTACATTTACTTTTAAATTGTATATGGCATAGAAAGTGCTGATCAAAAAAAAACAGAAAAATTCTAAAGCTTATACACATTTGTAGAAGAATTCATTCATCCATGACATGAATATACAGGAGGCATGTAAATGGAAGTCTGTGAAAAAGACTTGGTTAGTTTACCGGTGAATAGAATTTCTTAAATGTTGTCGACCAACTGTTCCTCTGAGCTTTGATTGTAGCCATCTTACATGTGAATGATTCTGGTGCTTACATATCACTTCCCTGGAACATTTCTTTTAAATATCAGTAGCAGAAAGGCAAAAATAAGAAGGAAACTACCTGGCTAAGAGATTTCAAATAGGGTAGAGAGGTCATTCTGGAGGTTACTCTTAGGCAAGTTTCAGCCAGGTGGTGAATGTTCTGTGCCTCAGTTTCCTCATCTCTAAAATGAGAACATTAGGACCATTCTCCTAAGTTCATTGTGACGGTTACCTGGATTAATGTTTGTAAACACCTCAGGCAGTTGCAGAAACACAGTGAGATCTATTTCAGTATTAGCTGCTGTTATTACGGTTACCACCAAAGTACTCCATCTAACCATTAGTGATGCTGGCCTCACTCGCTTGGTCACAGGAGGAGTCCTAACATTTGTGTTTAAGTTCTTGACATCTTTAGTTGAAACAGAGGTCAGTACTCAAAAGTAAAACCATTCAATAAAAGAGACGAATTTGCATCCAAATTTTTAATTTAAATGTGTTTATTAAAAGAACTTTAAAGGCAAATTAGGTCAAGTATGTGATTTAGTGCAGAGATCAAAACAGTGTGGTCCCTGGGCCAGATCCAGCCACCATCTATTTCCTTATGGTCCACAACTAAGCAGAGCTTTCATGTTTTTAAATGGTTGGAAAAAATCAAAAGTAGATTAATATTTCATGACATCTAAAAATTACATGAAATTGAAATCTCAATATCCATAAGTTAAGTTTTATTGGTGCATAGCCATCCCTACCCATTTACATCCTGTCTGAAGCTGCTTTGGGGTTTCAATAGCAGAGCTGAATGGCCTCGGAAAATGTAAGCTGACAAAACATCCAGAACACACTGACTTTGTTTCTTTACAGAAAAAGTTTGCTGACCCCTTAATAGTCCTTTCTTAACTTGATTCTCAATTTTCCTTTATCCACTTTCACAAACTGAAAAAAAGGTACAGACATTGAAGAACTAAGGAATAAATTCAAGAGACCCAGCTTTGAAAGTAAGAATACTACAAAGCACTAGTTGAAAAAGAAAAAAGACCTTCAGGCCAACTCATGATCCCCACTTGTTTAATTTCTAATGAAAACTAATTTCCAGTGGAATCCAAAAGGAAAAATGTCAAACTATTTTTAAAAAACATGGATTAAAAGGGCTTTCTTACCTACGTGGTCAGCCTTTTCACACATATGTCGGGGTTTTATCTCCCCATCTGATGTATATATTCATGAAACCTCAGGAATAAATCTGATCAAGACTGAAACTGAAAAGCACTTTGAAAATCCTCCTTGGATCTTTTTCAAATCAAGTGTCTAGCAAATAGAGGCTGTTTTTAAAATATATATATATATATATTTATAGACATATTCTTCTGATTTTTTGGTTTTCTTCTTTCAAAACATCCCCTGGAGTTACCACATATCATCCAGACAAGTTCTCTATCTTCTGCTGATCTGTACAAGCATATACGGCCTTCCCGTGTCCTTACATATGCTTTCCACGGTGTTTTGTTTTTATCTTTAGGGCTCCGTGAAATGATAAGGAAACAATTCCTAGCACACTCTTCAGAGACTTGGCACTCATTCCAGTTTATCTTTACCTCTGAGCGCAGCACTGCAGCTGAGGTCCAAGCTGAGGCTGGGACCACTCACTGGGAACTCATACGTAGGCATCTCTACAGTATACAGATGAAAAGATTTTTAAACAGACCCATTCTCACATTTTCAGTTAAACTAGGGAAACTGAGGGGAATAATAATTTCAGTGGTGAAATGTTATATTTCATCCCGTGAAAAAGGATCACAGGTATCACCATTAAAATTAAATGCAATCTGGGAGGGCCGTGGTGGCTCAGCGGGCAAAGTGCTTGCCTGCTATGCCGGAGGACCTCGGTTCGATTCCCGGCCCCAGCCCATGTAACAAAAACGGAGAAACAGAATACAATAAAAACAAGAAAATGTTTAAAGATGTTTCCCTTTCTTCCTTCCTTCCTTCCTTCTATCCTTCCTTCCTTCTCTCTGTCTTTCCTTTAAAAAAAAAAAAAAAAAAAAAAAAAAAAATTAAATGCAATCTTGTTTAGTTATATCTTAGGGCTCTAGCATGACAATACAGCAAGTTGTGGAAACTTCTCGCATCAAAAGTACCCGCAAGAGGATCAGACTGTCAGAAAGCAGCTATCACCCTCCAGTGGCCCATGAGAAACAAAACCCCCACAATTTCTCCTTGATGCTCTTCTGGAGCCCCCTTCTCTCCCCCTGAGCCACCTTTCCTCTTTGGTTACATTTCTCCAGGCACCTATCCTCCCCCTTCCTCCCTGGTTTCTGGTTATTTTCAGAGCCTGACATTGAAGTCCCTCACAAGTTTGTCGCCTGAAGGAGGAACTTTCAGTTCTATGTAAAATTCAGTTAACCCTCCCATTGTGTAAAGAAGGCTTTCCTATGTGCCCAGATTTGATTAATAGTAATTTATGACTTTGTGTCATATGATAAAGCTAATCTGAGCTTAAGTGTTCATGGAAAGGAATGACTTCACCTGTCTCCCTCCATCCCCATCAATGTGTCCCATTTAACAAGGGCTTCAGCCTCCTTTTACCAGCCCAGATGGAACAGAGGCTACTTTGCACCTCAGTTCCAAGCCAGCAGGGAAGGAGATGGAAGGCAGGAAGAAGGACAAGCGCAGCAGCTAAGCTTAAGGAGAAGTCAGCTCCTCCATGGAGATGCTTTCCTATGGAGAAAAGCAAGAACCTTAACAAAAAATGCACACAGGCCATGATGTCCCATCATCCCTTGTTTCCAAAGTGCACAAGCAGCTCAGGAATGATTCAGACTTGGAAACCAAGGGCTGCAAGACAGGGAAAGGATGGCAGTGAAAGGCTGCAGGCAGCATGAGGATCCCCAGCTCAGTCAGCAGAACACTGTATCAGGGTCTGTGCCATTCTATGCTGCAAGGCCACAGCCAAGCCCCAGTGGAAACAGCTGACACAACCAAATGGGCTGGGCACGTTCCTGTGCTCTTCCCACACTGCAAAACTTCACTGGGAAGAAAGATACTGAGGACAATCCCAGGGCAACCAACTGTTTGTGAGGAAGCTGGCGAGTCTCGTAATTTCAAATCTTGTTGATGCTGCCCATTCCAGCTAGGAAGATCAGCTGCTAAGGGAATGAGCACCCAAGCATATTAATTCCAGGCTCACCAACCAGTAAAGCTGGAGCTGCTGATAGCTTCCTACCTGATAAGTTATTCTGGGGACTCAAAAGCTAGGTGGAACCAGTGCACAGGATTCAGTTCTGGGCATCAAACTTTAAGCATGTTAAAAACAAATTCACAGTGCTTTCGCAGCCACCTGGCAAGACACCCTCTCCAGACCCAGTACGCAGGTGCCAGGCGGCTGCCATGAATTCCGGAGCTGTGAGGATTCATAGCAAAGGACAATTCCAGGGTGGAATCCAAGTCAAAAATGAAAAAAAAAAACAGACCATCTTTGAAATATCTAAAAACTGGTAACAACAAACCAGAAAAATCCAAAGATAAGCCACTTTGGGGAAAAGTATTTTACCTGGACTTACCTTCTGTCATAATATCTGAAAAACTGCAGAAAGACATTAAAGATCTTGAAAGGCAAGTTGAAGAATTTCTCAAAAGATATGTTATCTTATTTCAGATAAAAAGGAAGCTAAATTTGTACAATCCTTGGGTAGAATTTGTCCTATACCAAGTCCAGAATCTGTGTATACTGCAGAAACAGCTTCACCTCATCCCAGCCATGATGGAAGCTCATTTAAGGCTCCGGATTCAGTGTGTTTAAGCAGAGGAAAATCAGTAGTTGAAAAACTATCAAGGACCAAGATTTTATTTCTTCGAATAGTATGTTATCAAATGCCTTATCGTGGGGAGTAAAAATTCTTCGTGTTGATGACATTTAGATACTACATTGAACAAGAGAAAAGAGTTGTCTTTACTCAAGAAATCAAGCACTTCTGCAGAAGAAGTGGGGGAAAGAGCTAGTATGCAAAAAACAAGAACAGGTGGACTAAAAAAGCCTTTTGTAAAAGGGGAAGATATGAGTCAACTTTATAGGCCATTTTACCTTCAGTTGACCAACATGCCTTTTATAAATCATTCTATTCAGAAACCCTATAGTCCATTTAATGTGGATAAACCATCTATTATCCAAAAACAAACTCAGATTAGACTAAGAATCCAAACAGATGGTGATAAGTATGGCGGTACCCCCCAATTCGACTCCATCTGAAAGAAAAGGAAAAGGATATTGTGAATGTTGCTTGCAGAAATACGAAGTTCGCGAAACTCATCTTCTAAGTGAGCAACACAGAAATTTTGCACAGAGTAACGAGTATCAAGTTGTTGATATATTATATCTAACTTGGTTTTTTATTTTGTGGAATATGAAAGGAACATGCCTAAGCAGAAAAAAATAAAATACAGCGTTGGATCCCTTTTTCCTGTTACTGCAAGAGAGCACCTAGAGCTGCAATATATTTCTCAGAAGGACGTTCAGGGAAAATAAAGTTGTGCAGATGATCAGGCAAAATTTCCTGTGTAAAGAACCCCAAGAACCTGGACTTAAATTTATGTTTATTTCAAAACCCATCCCCTGACCTTCGAGTGAACTGAGAGGACTTGAGAAAAAGACTAACAAATATTCCTTATTAAAGCCAGCTGAAAATGACAAAACAGAATTTTGTGCAGTTATGTTCACATAAAAATAAACAAGGATGCATAATTGATGTTTCTAAACATAAATGCATTATAAATGAAAGTGACTTAGAAGAACTAAGGGCAGATGACTGTCCATATGGGCTACAGGCATCTGTACAATTTTCTAATTTCAGTAAGAATAATAGTGCATCCCAACTGAAGCAAATGTCAGATACTTTTCCAGCAAAGGATCTGAAGGAAAAGGACCTTAATTCAACATTTGGTCGTGATTCTGGTCTGATAGCAATAGACAGTTCACAAGAGTACCTAGCAATTCAGGCAACTACTCCATCCCATAGCCCTCTCATGGAAACAAATGATTGTGAACCAAGAATATGATAGTTTACCTTCTGGTAAAATCCATTGGAAAGTGAAAATATTAGGAAGAAATAAGAAAGAAAGTCTGGAACTAAATGTGGAATCAGATAAGAAAAGAACAGAGCTTCTTCCTATACAAGAAGAAAACAGAATTCGTAGTTCACCAAGGCATTCTTGCTTCACTAGACTTATTTCAGACTAGTGAAGAAAAATCAGAATGTTGGGGCTTTACAAGCTATACTGAAAACGGTGGCACGTGTAATGTTATAGATGTTTGGGAAGAAGAAAATTCAAATGATCTATTGTCAATGTTTTTTCCTTCCCCTTTCACTTCTACATGCACTAGTTTTTGGTCTTTAAACAGTCTGTACTTTACAAAAGTAATAAGGATCATATTCTTGAAATTTTTATAAATATGTATAAAATATATAAATATATAAATATGTATAAAAATTCTTAGAAATTTTTGCCAACTTCGTTTACAGAACTGCATGTAAATATTAATAAAAGTGATGTTTGTGTTTTTCTTCAAAACTAAATACACATTATAGAAAAATGTAGGATAATCTGACTCATCTTACTGCATATTCTCTTCACAATTGTTTCCTAAGATTTATTATGAGTAATAATGATATAGTTTGCTTTGTCATTGAAAACTAATTTCAAGTGAAACTCGCATTATAAATTTAAATATGCTAGTTATATATATTTATTAAATAGAGTCCCATGATAAACATGGCTATTGCAGATAGAAACCTAAATTTCAGCAAAGGAACAAATTCATTTTTGTCTGGATTTGAAAAATCATTTCTAGAAACATTGACACTTTTACATTTGTACTTGCTTGAAAAACTGGATATACTTTATATTGAGGTAATATTTCAACTGAAGCCATCTAAATACACATCTACTCCATGTTTTTACTGAATTTGAAATATTTAAGGTGTTTATGCCAGTGGTAATTTTGTTTTTTAATCTTCCTCAGTTAATGGTTTTATCCGACTTAGGTAAGCCAGAAAATATTGTTTGCATTGTACCATTACCTCCACAATTGATAGAAGAAATCAGCAGTGATTACAGTGTAGATATAGAGCACTTACTATTTAATGAGAAGATAACCCATTTGAACCATAATATATTCTGACAATGAGGAGTTAGATATTTGTAGAAGCCATGAAGGAACAACTTAACCAGATTACCATATGGAATATAAAATTTTTCCCCTGTCTTAATTATCTATCTTTGTAAAACTTTAGAAATAATTTCTTCAAAAAAATTCTCTACTCCCTTATCTGGTTGTCAAAAAAGAGGAAGGACAGCACTGAACTCTAGACAGACGTAGCATATATGAGGATCGCCTTGGATCCAGCATTTGGCCATGTCTTTGTGTATGTTCTAGGAGTAAGGCATTGACAACCAGTGGTGATATTTCACTTTATAAGCGCATGCTCCTGAACCTTGAGTACATTGACACTAAAAATTAAAAAAAAAAAAAAAATTCACAAAGAACTGAGTCAACGTGGCAGAGTGAACAAGATTAAACTCTCTCACCTCCCTCTTGCCTCAAATTCCTAGAAGATGACAAAAGGATTTTTTTTTTAAGTTTTAAAAACAGAACAAACCCATTAGGCCTATGACATGAGAAAGAAATAAAGCTCCAGCGACCGAGCCACTAAGATTTGGGGGTTGTTTGTTACATCAGCTCACAAATACATAGTATTTGTGAATACTATGGCGTGAAGGTATGAAAACTTTGGGGCTGTTTGTTATAGCCACTAGCATGAATTACCCTAACACAGTTTTCTATATGCTGGTCACAAGTAATTAGAAAACATAATAGGAAAAAAATCCCAGTCATAATAGCAAAGAAAAAGATAATAACATTAGATATTACCATTAGATAATAATGGTCAAGAACTGTATGAATATACCTGTAAAACTTACAGAATACTTTTTAAAACTAAATAAACAGACATATCATCTACTTGAATAGATATTGAAATAATGTCATTTTCCCAAAATGTGTGTGTGAGTTCAATGCAATCTTGAACAAAATTACAACAGCATGTTTTAAAAATCTGATATGCAGATTCCTACTTAGAGCAAGTGAATATACCAGAAAAATTAATAATTCTTATTTTAAAAAGTAAAATTAGGGTAAATAGGCCGAATAGCAAAGCATATTGTCTTGCTATAAGAAATTAAATTAGTGTGCTGTCTGTGGACTAATGGATAAATAAATCAATGGAACTACATGGGAAATCTAAAAATATCACTAATTTGGCATTTCAAATCAGGACAAAAAGATGCTCTTTTCAATGTATGATATCTAAAAAATGGACTATTCATTTAGGAGAAAATATAATAAAGTACTTAAACATAGCAAAAAATTTTAGCTGGTTTTTAAATAAAACTATATCAAAATAATTTTATAATCTTATTATGGGAAATGATTTTTTGAGCAAATCATGAAGCTAAGAATTCATGAAGGAAACACTGACAGATTGACTACATAAAAATTTTAAACAAAAGAAAGCCCTCAATCCTGAGGCTTACTCTTGTGAAGCTTACAAAGGTAGTGAAGAAGCTTAGACTACCTATAGACATGCCTAAGACTTACTTCTGGAGGACCTCTTTTGTTTCTCACATGTGGCCTCAGTCTCTCTAAGTCCAACTCTACAAGTGAGATCATTGCCCTCCCCTCTACGTGGGACATGACATCCAGGGATGAAAGTCTCCCTGACAAATCCAGACCTGGCACCATGGGATCAACAATTCCATCCTGACCAAAAGGGGGGAAAGAAGTATAATTAATAAAGTATCAGTTCACTTCCCAGTGCCTGCTCATGCAGAAAAAGGAAAAAAAGAATAAAGAAATAAATAAAGTATCAGTGGCAGAGAGAGTTCAAGTAGAGTCGAGAGGCTACTCTGGAGGTTTCTCATAAACAGCTTCTGGTAGACCTTGCTACCTATCATAACCTGCTAACCCCCAACCAGGACCATTCCAGCCAATCCTAAAGAACACCTAGGGCAATATATAAGATTTCACAAGGGTTCCAGGCACTAGAGTAACTTTTCAGAAACCTACAACCTCCAGATGGGTCCTTGGCCCAGATATGTCCTGAAACCTAGTCCAGCCTCTCCAGAAGATCAGATGGTTCCATCTGCCTACCAAATATTAGTGACAGACCCTTCCAATATCAAAAATTTACAATGGCCATAGCCCAAACAACCCCAAAGAGAGATATGGAAAGAGCAAAGGTGATGGTGAAATTATACATAAAAGATAGGATTTAACAAATGAATATGAATGCTGAATCATTAAATTGATACCTCTTTTAGGCTCCAGTATTTTAGAGCAGCCAGAACTAAAAACCTAAAATTGTGAAATTGTAACCCATGTCAAAGTATGAAATATATTCTACAACTAATTGTGGTGCTGTGCTTTGAAATTTATAGGTTTTTCGTATATATGTTATTTTTCACAAAAAAAAAAAGGGGGATTGTGATGTTAAAAAAGTATTTTAGCCCTCTAGCCTCCTAAATTCTGGAGCAGCTAGAATGAAAAATATGAAAGGATTGTTTGGTAGCCCATGACAAGGTATGGGATCTGTCCTGTAACTACTTGTTGAAGAGTGCTTTGAAAACTATCGCTTTTTTATTTCTTTGTTTTGTATATATATTATACTATACAATAAAAAAAGTTTTTAAAAAATTATAAACAAAGGGAAATTTTGAAAAATGAAAGAAAATATTTGCAACATATACAGCAGGCCAAGGAGTAATATACAGAATATACATTTAAAATCACCTATTTCTCAGGAAGAAGATGGAAACCATACCGTAGTAAAATGAGGCATGTCATGAACCAGTGAAAAAGAATGAATTCTAATGGTATGTGCTGAGGTAGAAAGGTTTTGACGATATATTGCTAATAGAAAAAATAATCAAGGGCTGCAAAATAATATGTAAAGTATAATCCTGCTTGTGTTTTGAAATTACATAATTTGTATACATATGTATGTATGTACGTACATGGGTGCACGTTAAAGGATCTAGAGGAATAGAAATAGAATTGTTAATAGTTGCTCCTTTTAGGGTGGAAAATGTCAGAAGGTGGCTTAAAGGAGAAAATGGCAAGGTCTAAGCTTTATTCTAAAGCCTCTATATTATTTTTTTTAATTGCATGGAGAATTGTTATATCCATTTCTAAGCCTTGAAAAACACAAAAATACACCTGCAGTCATGTGTGAGCTGGGAAGCATGCAATTTGAAGAAACCAGGGAAAGCTGTTTAGGCTGGAGAAGATCAGGTGACCCTCCTGTGACAGAAGATGAAAGATGAGCTGGTGAGACCACAGAGCAAGAAGGGAAAGAATGTGGCAGGAAGATGTAATGCCACTCGGAAACCACATTATGCACAAAGAGTAGAATCATACCAGTAGAGGAAACAGTTCCAGAACTAAGACAGGCCTCAGAAAATCACCAGGAATGTGGGGGGAAAATGTCCTATGAGAAGAAAAAGATAAAAGGATGAACATGGAAAACAGACAAAGAAGGTGCAAATAGAAGATGTGGCATGCCTGCAAAAGAAACCAAAACAAATGCAGCTCAAATGCACAGGACCAACACCACAATACATCCAGGTTAATATTTTAAACTTTAATGATAAAATGCATTGTTTTTAACATTCTAGAAAGGGAGACTTCTAAACTAACACATGTCACACCTGGAATTAGCCTCATGTGAGAATGTATCAATTTTAAAAGAACCCAATTAACAACCAAGTAATTTGGGAGAGAGGGAACATTTTGATTATGTGAAACAAAATGTTGTGAAGCCACTTGTAACAAGACAAACTGTATTCTCAAAAGCTCAAGTGGCACTGCTCACCCACAGGGATAGCAATGCTATCAGGACTAGATTTCTCAGAGGATGAACTACAGATTCATTATAAGATATAAATGTCAGGATGATGTCTCTCTGGAAGGCAGAGTAATAGTAGTGGAAAAAAATAAAGAAGGAAATGAAAGAGTCAATGAGGGGCAACTGAGTCCAGGAGGGTCCAACCAGGAAAACAGGAGCTTGAGACCAACAACAGAGGGAATTTAACACAGGGGGTTGGCTACAGGTGATGGAAGAACTGAGATGCCAGAGATAATCAGCAGCAGAAAGGGACACCCATCTCTAGCCTGGAGGCACAAATAGAAGAGCCTGGGGCTATCCCCAGGGAATGGAAAACCAGAACCACTGCAGGTCTTGAGGATGGGCTCTGAGTCACAGGGGGGACCAGCTACTCCCTGCTGGTCCCCCCTGCAGTGCCACCCCTTGGCCTGACCCACCTACAAGCCAGTCGGGTGGGAGCCTTGGCTCTGCAGCAGGTGCGTGAGGTCCATTTAAAGCTCTGAGGACAAACAGGCCCAGGAGTCACCTGCAGAGCAGAGGAGTCCTTCACCAGGAGACCCCACAAAAACCAGATATATCTGGTGTTATAGTATTTCCTGGAGAAGGTGGTGATGGTTTCATGTCTTACTGGTGGAGGGAAGAAGGAACTAAATTATCTGTACATCTCCAAAAGCATTGACAAAGAAAACCAAAAGAGAAGAGTGAAACATTTGCAAAGATGATGGGGAGAGTCTATTTGGGGAGTGAAATGGGGTGAGTAAGCTGCGTTAACTTAAAACCCCGAAGGCAGAGAAGCTGTAAGCCAAGGGACCCCTATGTGATATATGGGAGCCCAATAAACTGCAGTCAAAACAGGGACCCTCCAAAAAACTGGATTGAGGCCATCAGTGTAGAATTGCCAATGAAAACGATGCCGGAATTTCCTTAAGTGTGTTTACACCTTATGGGGTCAACATTAACAGCTTATTATTTATTTGACACCAAACTTGGGTAACGAGGACCTGTAATCAGGGTGTATCACTCAAGCGCAGTCATTTTCAAACTTTTTTTTATTCACCACATCTTTTATATATTAGAGAACATTTTAAAAGGCATAAATTACATTTCTAAAATTGTCCCCACTATTTCCTTGATCATCGTCTAAGTTTCCTAGGGCTGCTGTTAAGAAACCACATAAACTGCATGGCTTAACACAACAGAAATGTATTGCCTCACAGCACTGAAGACTGCACATCTGAAGTCAAGATGTGGGCAGGGTCATGCTTCCCCTAGAGTTTGCAGGGAAGGCCCTGTTCGATGCCTTTCTCCTGGCTTCTGGCCAGCCCTCCAAGGCATCCTTGGCCTGAGTCACCACACTGCATTCTCCTCTCTGTCTGTGTTCAAATCTCCTCTTCTTATAAGGACAGCTGTCACAATGGGTTAACAGTCCACCCTACTCCAGTATGGACCTCATCTTAATTTGCTGAATTCAATCTGTAATGACCCTATTTCCAAATAAGGTCACATTCTGAGGTCTAGAGGACTAGGACTTCAATATATCTTTTGGAGGGACACAATTCCATTCATAACAGCCATTTTTCTACCTTGCATCACTATTTGAGACAATTTTGTAGAGGCTTCTATAACGTCAAGAGGCAAGGTTCCTGCATGTTTTTGTAAGCTCAGATTTATTCTGGATGTGTAACAAGCATTTTTATAGACTCCTTGCCACTTAACATGCCATACCTGACCTCATCACCCAACCCCCTTAGCTCACAGTCCCACCTAACAGAGAACATGGTAACCATTCATATCTCCCCTAGTTGCAGAAGAGCAGATCCCAAGACTTCTCTCCAGAGGGCTCAAACAGTCCACTAGCCTGTGGTACCTTCAGACCAAACAGTCCTAAAACAAATGCAGCTGTGCTTGAAGCCATCACTTTCCCATGTTGAAGACAGGACTGAAGCAGGAGCAAAGGGATGTCCTGACCCATCTTTCTTAGGCAAACTCCTTCATGCTTGATATTACTGAATGTTTTCAGTACCTCCTGCTCACATTTTCCTCAGATTGAGTCCTCTCTTATTTAAGAAACACTCTGAATCAAAATGGTGTGTCTAAGAAGATGAAAAATGCTGCTCTAAGTAATAACCTTGCGCCCTGAAAGAACATATGAATGAATGTAAACATTTCAGCTCTCTAGATCTCAGGTTCTTAAAAACTTTCTAAAGAGTTGTATTTGTAATGTTTCTCATGCTTTGGAAGAAGCAAGAGAGTTTTAAACTATACATATACACTTACATAAATCACATATCTGTGTACATTCTATTTACTCAAGATTTTCCTGGAGAAAATTTTGAAAAATAAAATAGTTATAGCTACAGAACTGTTCACCAATTATTAACCCAAAAATAAAATAGTTATAGCTACAGAACTGTTCACCAATTATTAACCCAAATGTACTTGGGACCTACTAAGATTACATGATGAGTGAGAGCACTTCCTAAAGTTCTATTAACCAATTGTGTCTCTGGGACAACACCAAGGAAAAGTTCCAACTGTTTTATGACCAGTTTCGAAAGTTCAGGAAAGTTGATGGCAAGCTAAATCGCATATGCACTATGTCTGTACTCTTCACTTCAGCAGATCTATTTCTAAAATGTTGGCATAAATAACATTCTTATTTCACTAAATGAGGTACAAGGATTGTTACACATACAAAAAAATTACTTTTTAATTTGCTGTAAATTACTTTTTTTAAATCATACCTTCATTCTTTGATGTCACAATACATACTTTGGCAAATAGTTTGAGTTTTATAAAGAAGGAAATATCCAAATTTAGGGGAGAGTTTAAACTGCGTTCTCCAACATATATTTTTAAAATTGCTACATAGGAAAGTTGTTCTAATTTACAATTTACTTCCAGAATGTAAAAACAACACCAACCTAAGTTTCTTATATTTTTTTTATGCTCAAAGAACCTGTATTTGCGACTTACTTCATTTATTGCAACTTGTCAACCAAGCTGCCCTGGGATGGTGGTGACCTCTAGAGGCCAATTCTGGAACTGTCTGATTTAAAGTCCCTTCATCTCCAAGATCTTAGAAGAATCATGATTATATTAGAATCATAAATAGAGCTTTTCCTTTATCTTCTTCTTTTCACTGTTAACATTCAAAGTTTTTCCACCAGGAGCGACCCTTTTCTCATTCTTTCTTGGAAAATTCCTCCCCTTGCCTGTTTTACCGTTCTTGTCCAAGGAGAATAACTTTTCCTCTCATGTCTTGAGTGAAATATAAAAGTGACTCTATGTTTGAAACATGTGTCAAGGAATAGCAAAAAGGAAAACATGAACTGAAACTATGTCACTAACCTTTAGCTCTTGATTTTGCCTGGGAAAACCCTTCCCAGAAACTCCGCAGATTCCATTTCCTAAGCACCAAGATTCCAATTTCTTAAAAGGCCAATAAATTGTATTTGCCTCTTTCATTGATTCATCTGTCAATTTACCTACTGGCAGAAATAGTACTATTGATCAGAATAGCGGAGATTGTGATGCAGTAACACAGTAACCCCATAACCTAAATATACAAAGTCCCCTAGGATTCCAGCCACTTTCCAAGGGTGGTCACTACTGAACAGAACTTGATTGCTCCTTATGACTCCACCACCTGGTTCACACATGATCTCCAGGCCACCATATTCATGGAAGAGAGGAAATGTAAGGTCACCCACCTTCTCCTAAATGCTTCTAAAGCCCAGAAGTCAGGCTGCTACCGACAGTCCTTTCTCCAGAGCCAGTCACACCGACGTGCCCAACTCCACGGGACTGGGAGATATGGGCATTACAAGGATCTCCACTGAGAAGTAAGTGGATAAATCTCTACCATGCAGTACATTTCAGAAATACTGTAGGTTTCATGTTTTGAGGGAGAGGTAGATCAAGTCCAAAATTGCCAACCCTCTTAGGCGTTCCCCATGAGAAAATGCAACCTTAAGCAGCTATAAACTCCCCCATATTTTAGTAATACAAGAGAGGTGAAAAAGCAGGTCATTTCAAAATAATTCACACTGAATGTTAGTTAGCTAGGTACCATTTCTGAGATCAAGAGATCAACTTTGTCATTTGGAACACGGTGTGACTGAGAGAAAGGTCACAGATGATAATAAACCATCAGTCAAGAGTGCAACAATTCTTCATGAACGAAAAACAATTTAACACTCTTATGAACAGAGGAGAAACAATAAATAAGGCTGAGAATCTAACTGCTCAGCCACTCTTAGCCTCAGTGGAGAAATAGCACCTCCCAGTGAAACTTCCCTCACATAATTTTGCAGTTCTCTCACAGGCACAGGAATTCAGTTCTCAGCTTTATTGCAATGGTTGAACGCTAATACATTTCTAACTATTTTAAATTATTTCCAGAAAAGCAGGTGAACCCCAGTCTTAGAGAGCTGGGTTCTCCAGATGACTCTGTAAATAACTTTTGGAGCTAATCAGTGGCACTAAAAAGCAAGATGCAGTGAAACCCCATAATATTCCACATTGTCATGATATTCAAGTAAAAAAGGATAGCAGAGGGGTGGTGGGGAATGAGTGAATAAAGAAAACAAGATGAGTGAGGAAGGCTCAGAGAAAAAGATGATGTGACCAAAGTTAACTAGCATAAAGCAATGATCAAATATAAGTGCAATGGGGTGAGAGATGAATTATCTTCTGGTAATTTACATGAGACATACAACAAATTCTACTTTCCTTCCCCCTGGCAACCCCTGTGGGCACACATAGCTCTCACACACATACACATATACACAAACATACACACAAACACACACACAGAAAATCAGAGACAAACATGATATAATAAACTGTTGGGTTCACCAAGGAGCTAGCCAGGTGAGAAAGGAAAAAATGAAAGCAGCCTCTGAGATATAGAAGCAGGCCTGACACTCACAGTTTGAACATGTTCTCCTCCTATTTGGGCATAAATTTCATCTCACAGAGCATCAAATTCAGCCAAGGTAGCTCTGAGACCACAGTAAAGTGAGACAAAACAAGAGCCCTTCATAATTTTGTCTCAGCACAGAGAAAAATAAGGTCACTGTGCCACCCATAAAATACCAGATATCCTCCCCTCTGGACAAAAATGAGGGCCTGCTACTTCCTTACTCCATATAATTTTGTCTTCACTCTAGACTGTTCCCCTGCCCTCTGACAGCATCCAATCTAGAGCAAATCTCTGCTTCTTTAGACTCTCCCCAAATCACCCAGAGTCCTAATACTGAAAGTTCTCTCTTACATCCTCTTAGAGACACCACGGTGCTCTGAGACATATTGTGTTCGCAGAATGCTTAATAATGTTGATACAACACTTTCTATAACAATTTATAAATGCAAAGCAATCCTTATCAAAATCCCACCCATTTTCTTTTTAGAATTTTACTAGCTGGAAGAAAGCATAAGAACTCAATGTGTTTGACAGTTTTCTTAGCTATAACATTAAAGCATGACCTATAAAAGAAACCTGATAAATTGAACTTTTCCAAAATTATGAGCTTTTGATCTTTAAAATATATCAATAAGAAAATGAAAGGAAAAACCATGAACTGGAGAAAATATTTGGAAATCTTATATCTGATAAATGACATATCCAGGAGATTTTTTAGAAATTGCAACTCAATTGCAAGAAAACAAACAGCCCAATAAAAAAATGGATAAGATTTGAATAGGTACTTCACTAAAGATTAGGGAAATACAAATTAAAGCCACAATTTAAAGAAGGCTGTTTGGCAGTTTCTTAAAAAGTTAACCATAGACTTGCCATACAGCCTGGCCATTCCACTCCTAAATATGTATTCAAGAGAAATGAAAACTTATGTCCACATAAGGGCTTTTACACAAATGTTGAGATCAACAGCATACTATTCCCAAACTGGAAGAAATCCTGTTCTAGTTTGCTAGCTGCCAGAATGCAACACACCAGAGATGGATTGGCTTGTAATAAAGGGGGATTTATTTTGTTAGTTCTTCAGAGGAAAGGCAGCTAACTTTCATCTGAGGTTCTTTCTTACATGGGAAGGCACAGGGTGATCTCTACTGGTCTTCTCTCTAGGCCTCTGGGCTCCAACAACTTTCCCCAGGGGTGATTTCTTTCTGCATCTCCAAAGGCCTGGGCTGAGCTATGAGTGCTGAAATGAGGTATGCTGAACTGCTTGGGCTGTGCTATATTGAGTCTCTCATTTAAGCACCAGCCAATTAAATCAAACGTCATTCATTGCAGCAGGCACGCCTCCTAACCGACTGCAGATGTAATCAGCAACAGATGAGGTTCACACGCCATTGGCTCATGTCCACAGCAATAGATCTAGGCACCTTCACCTGGCCAAGCTGACAACTGACTCGATCACAAATCCCAGTGTAGATCAATAGGTGAATAGGTTAGCAAATTGTAGTATATTCATACAATGGCATACCACTCAGTGAGGAACAAATTATTGATATATGATGGACCTGAAAAACATCATGCTAAGTGAAGGAAGAAATACACAACAGCAGATATTGTATGATGCCATTTATATAAAACTTCATTAAAGGACATAATTAGAGGCGGAAAGAAAATCAGTGGTTGCCTGTAGCTGGGGCAGGATCAGCATTGACTACAGAAAGGCAATTGCTCTCAAAGTGCTTATGGCATTTAGTGACATATACACAGTTATATATCACTAAAAGTCATTAAATTGTATACCTGCAATGGACAAATTGTAAATTAAACCTCAATAAAGCCATAAAAAAAAATACAAACAATGGTGATGCAGTCAAGGAGCCACTATAAAAAGCTTAGACTTTTCAGGCTGATTAGATGGTTCCTTTCTAACAAATTAACTCTCCTTTTTCCTACTTAATTCTGATGAAAGGAAAGTCTAAGTGTCTAACCCACAGGCAAATTCATTTCCCACATCGTAGCTATGTGCCCTTAGAAGAAGCACCCTCTTCATAGCTTCATTCATCAGACAGCTTCTACCAATGCCATCCCATTGACCACAAGAGATGGGATATTTGGGTTTCCCAGCTTCTAGGACATCTCTAAGGAACCTCTAGGATTTTAAGTCTTATTTGTAAAAACCCTCCTCATTAGTCATTAAAGCATATTCGCTTCAACATTATCAGTCATGCACTGAGTACAAGCTGTGAACCAGAAGATCAAGCTTATTGATAGGTTCCAAATGTCCACAGGATTGGTACAGTGGGGCTGGAGCTGAGAACAAAGAACAGACAACTGCTCCCAAGTGACCCGTCAGGGGCTGCTCTCAGGACCACTTCTCTTGCAGGTGTTCCAAATAACGATCACAACTTAACGATCCTTAACAATCACAACTCCATTACCCAAAGAGATTTAGGGGGTTAAATATAAAAGTTAAAGCCTCCAGAGCAAGACTGGGCTCTTCCAAATATTAGAAGTCAGAAGCAATGCTGTGCTAGTAAATGTCTAACAACCACCTCTCTGGAAGACAAAAAGGACCTAATAGGGTGGGCCACGGTGGCTCAGTGGCAGAGTTCTCGCCTGCCATGCCGGAGCCCCAGGTTCGATTACTGATGCCTGCCCATGCGAAAAAAAAAGAGGATCTAACATGCAGCATTTGCTGATTGCCATGATGCAAATACTCCCACCATGGCCGACGTCAAGCACCCAAATTGATGTCACTGAAGGCAAAGGTGGGAAGCGAAGCGCACAGACAGCTCTGATGAACCGTGAGTGGCTCCAGCACACCCTGTAGAAGAGGATGTGTCTGGGGGCAGGGGAGGAGCAGGAGAACATGAACTCACACAAATCAAAGTTCTAAGCAAGACAAAACATCAAAGCAAATTCATATAACTTTTCTTTGTACTGGAACAGTTGAAATATATGTAAAGCATTTCAAATTTGATAAAATTGCTAAATAGTGATTATATTGTTTCTCTGTGTTCTAGTTTGAAAGCTGCCAGAAAGTGATATACCAGAAACAGAACAGCTTTTAAATAGGGGAATTTAATAAGTTGCAAGTTTACAGTTCTAAAGTTGTGAAAATGTCCAAATTAAAACACGACTATAGAAATGTCCAATCTAAGGCATCCAGAGAAAGATATCTGGTTCAAGAAGGCCAGTGGCATTCAGGGTTTCTCTCTCAACTAGAAAGGTACATGGTGAACATGGTGATGTCTGCTAGCTTTCTCTCTGGACTTCTTGCTTCATTAAGCTCCCCCAGGGGCATTTTTCCTTCTTCATCTCCAAAAGTCTCTGGCTCCATGTGCTCTGTAGCCTTTTCCAAAATGGTTCCCTCTTAAAGGGCCCCAGTAAGCAACTCTTCCTTGAAAGGGTAGAGACACATCTCCATGGAATCCATCTAATCAAAAGTTACCTCCACAGTTGAGTGGGTCACGTCTCCATGGAAACAATAAAAAAGATTCCATCCAGCAATACTGAAAGAGGATTAAAGGACATGGCTTTTCTGGGGTACACAACAGACTCAAACTGGCACACTCTATACCCATGTACTTGAGAATTTTAGCTATAAATTTTAGTGGGGTCTTTTACATATGTAGATATTATATACACACATGCATCATATGGATCATGTATCACAGAATCCACAGTTTTCTGTTGTGTAACAAGACAACAGCTTATCATGGATCTTGAATATGGAAACTATATCCCCCTTCAATAATATTAGTACCCTGTGGCTTACCAGAAATGACTGGAAAATGCTGGAGTTAGAATATGTAAATAATCATACCCTGACCTCACAGACTCTAATCCAATTGAGAAACCACCCAGGAGTCACAGTGGGTAGAAAATAACAAAGAAAAGTTAAATGAATTTGCTTTGTCACTGGGTGGCAAAGGCTTAGTACAGAGGTCAAAATGGACCACCAAGTCCTGTTCCCCAACACTGCAGCCACCAATAGAGCAGCTAGGTAGTCACTAGATGACCTATGGCTTAAGGACAAACACTACAATTTAAGTTTAGCTCCCACCCCACACTTTGGAGGAAGGTAACCCTCAGACATTGAGCTACGAGTCTGAGGCATGAGCTCAGGGCTAATCCCAGGATGGATTAGGCCAGACCAGGGCAGGACACGGACCTGAGTGCAAGCAGCCAATTTTTACCCCACTTATGTCTAAGGTCCTAACAACAGCTCCCAGGTATCAGGTGCACCCCACTCCAGGCTTTTTCAAGCCTTTGTTATCAACCCTGACAACAACCTGCAGAACTGAGTATCCTCATTTCCTAGACGTGGGTGCTCAGGGAGAGTAGATAAAATGCCCAGGGTCACCAGCTGCCAAATGGAGGAAGTGATCATGTCTATGACTCTCTCATCATTCTTTTGTGTTAAATTTCTCATGCTTGGTCCAGATTCAGGCAGGTAGCTGTCAGGATTCCTCAAACATCAGCCACAAAACTTTGCCAAAAAGGGGTAAACAAAAGTCACCTAGAATTAACAACAGTATATTGCTCTCATCCTGCATGAGAATGCCTCATTTCATGCAATCCCTGCAGTACCCCATGAAACAGAATGTCTCCTTTTTATAGCTGGAAATGCTGGATTTAACCAAGACGGTGAAGGCATGTCTGCACCCACACTCTTCTGCCCCATACCTTTGTAGTTTGCCCTCAGAATGGCCCAACATCGATCTGAAAAGTCCTGACGCCTAACAAAGGTTCTTCCAATTCCGAGGGGGGTTGGTTGATTTTGCCAACTCAATGGGAACTCGGTTGCAATGGGTTGACCAGCCATGCAGCCAAGTCGTCATTTTTTCAAAGTGGTGCTGGGTTCCAGGTTCTCAGGAGACTTCCAAGGCTACCGAGGAGACTCCTCCTTATCTTGTCTCCTTGAACCAGAGACACAATGGCAGGGGATTGGGCTGCAGCCAAGATCAGGAGCGAAACAGTTGGGGTAAAAATGTACCTACTGCTAATAACCAGAGTCGTACCTGTTCATTCACACACCAAATTATTGCAGAGGCTTCCAATCTCCTCCAAGACGTGGGAAAGGCTGAAAGTCAGGAACTAGGAACAACCACTGATGCAGGTTTTACAGTTTCACAAGAAGCTCATCCCTACTTCCTCGAGTCATGGTGCTTCCCACTTAGGAACTGGGTGATTTCCCCAATGAGGAGTCTTGTGTCTACACACACCAACTGTGTTAAGTACAGACCTCAGACAAGCAGGCATCATGAATGCGTTTCCATTGGGGTTTTGAGGACTGGTTAATGATGAATAATAAGACAGCAATTTTTTCAAAAAGGACAAAAAAGCTTCAAAGCTTACAGCGAACTTGATAACCTTGTTCTGGCTAAGATGTGGGAGCAATAAAGAACTAGCCTTATTATTCTGTGAAGGTACTTCTTAAATATGAAAGACATTTGTAAGCTACATTCAGATTTTGAGCTTTCCTTCAGCATGTAAATAAAAGTTCCCATCCTAAAATCATATTGCCAGGCAGAGTTCACAATGGAGAGTATATAGAAGCAATTGATTGTTAGCCATTTACGTGACATTTGGTATTTGCAAAATGTTTTCCTTATTATAGGCAAGGATCAGCAATGCTTATTTCTATTTTCTCAGAGACGTAGGTGGTCAAAGAACTTGATGATCCTTAGAGAAAAACACCATGGGAACAAATAGAGACAGAAAGAAGTGACAACCCTTCATTTTTTCTGCATATCATTTTTAAAAGCTGCTAATAGAGAAAGGTAAATATATTCAGTTGTGTTAATAAGAGGGTGATGGCGCTGAATTTTCTTCTTACTATAGAAGAGTCAGATAATCATAATACTTATTTTAAAACACCACCAGCAGTAAAGGCCAAAAGAGCTAATGTTTTAATAAGCATTTTGAGACACAAATTTTGTTACTAAAAATAGAGAAATATAAATTTGCGTGTGTTTATTTTCCACTTTGGAGAGACAGACTCTAAGACTACAAACCATAATAAACATTGAATACACTTAACTATTCTAAGAAACAGAGCAAGCATGCCATTAGCCAGGGAATGAATTTTCCAGCCTTGGGAATGATTGTGAAATGGAGATTTAATCTGGTAGAAAGTGAGACACGTGTTTGCTGTTTGATTGAGCCCCTGCCTTTTGCAAGGCACAGCCAGGTGCACTGCTCACAAACATGGACAACAAACCACTCTGCTCCCTGCCTGAAGGGGAAGGACGTTAATCAAAAACACCAGCTCCACGCTTATAAGACCAGCAATAAGTAACATCACGGGACAGCAAGGAGCATCACCTAATCCAAGCAGTCAGGAAAGGCATTCCAAGAAGGTGATATTGGGCTGAGATCTAAAAGGTGAGCCAGTGTTAACCAGACAAGGAAGGCAGAGGTGGAACAGCATGTTCAGAGGCCGGGTAGGGGGGAAAACATAATAAGTGGTGGAATTAAAATGAGGCCAAAGTGTCCCCTGTTCTGAGAGTGAAGGGGCAGAGACAGGAGGTGGGGAAACCCTGGCCTCAGAAATCCAAGAAACCAGCCTGGTAGGTGGCAGCCGCCTACCAGAGGCAAGGCTTAGCAGCTTGGGCCTTGGAGCCAAGACCACCCTGCCTTTAGCACCAGTGCCACCTCAATGAGACTGTTAACACCTCCGAGCCTCAGCTTCCACATCTGTAACCCAGGAGAGTCAACTCATCTGCTGTCTTAGTCTACCAGGGCTGCTGTGACAAATGTCACAGAATGGGTGGCCTTAAACAACAAGCATGCATTGTTTGGAGTCCAAAATCAAAATGTCAACCTGACCATGTTCTTTCCTGGAGTCAGGAGCTTTCTGGTGATGGCACTTTCTCCTCTCTGACTCCTTCTGACTTTGATTTCTATTGACGGGCCATGTCGAATTTTCTCTTTTTATACGACTCCAGTCCTAGAGATTGAGACCCACCTTGATTCGGTTTGACCTCACCTAAATAGCATCTTTGAAGATTCTCACAAATGGGTCCACACCTTAACTGATATCTTCAAAGGCCCTATTTACAAATGGGCTCACACCCCCAGGAACACACACAGATTAACACTTGAACACGCCTTTCGTGGAGCACATGATCTGATCCCCAACTGCCTCACAAGGTTGTTGCAAAGATTCAATGTCATCTGGCATATAAAACACTTTAGAAAAGTACCTGCCACAAAATAAGTACATGACCATTTTCACTTAAAAGCTACATTGTTCTCCTCCTGACGTTTTCTTAAGTTTAGGCCAGGGGTTCCTAACCTATCTTTTATAGAACTAGCATATTAAAGAATCTGAAAATCCCACAGAGAAAAAAATGCATTCCTTAACTAAGTGTGTGCCAAAATCAATGGACTGCCACATGCCACTTCCTTTTTGCTGGAAGAGATTATTTCACCTCTTAATAAATTATATCCCTAATTCTGCAAAAGTTCTCTAAAGCGTATGTCAAGAGGTACCAGCCAAGAATAATTTAGACTCTGGCTTATGCATTTGCAGGGCTGCAGCAGAGCAATTTCAGGATAGCTATTTAGAAAATAAATTGTTTCCAAGCCCCCATTTATAACACAACTTCCCAAGCATTTCCCATGTCTCTGAAATAGTTCAACACATCGCTGTGATTTCCAGATCTAATCAATAAATGAGTTTCAGGTGACAAATTTGTGTTACCAGAATGGTATGACCTCATCAACATCATTTCATCTCTGGGCCTCTTTTCCTCATCTATAAAACATACTATCAAACTAGGAGATCAAAAATCCCTTCAAGCATGAGATTATATGAGTCCACGTTAAGGTATTTTCAGAAAGCATGTTTTATGTTCTTCAGTGATTATTGAGGCCAATTCAGAGCCTCAAAATGAGTGCACAAATGAGCATCCATCCACAAAAGTCATATGCCTAGACCTCTGCCTCCTTACCATTCCATTATTTTGCCAGTCTTAGCGGTACTGATATCCCACCAGTATGTCTGAACCATTCATTCATGGAGGGTTTTCATAGCATCCATTCTTATTGGTTGATGCCCAAGCCAACCAATGCTTAAATATTTCAGACATCACCTCTAAGCCTGAATATTGAACTTCCCATTTCTCTCTTATCATGCTTGTCATCTATATGTTATATTCTCCATGAAACAGATTCAAAGTCACCTTTCAAAATGGAGTCCTTCTGTGTAACAGGACTGATTGTAAAAATTCAGAAATGGATAGCACAATACAACCTAACTGTAGCTCAATAATGTAAGTACACTGAATGAAGCTGAATGTGAGAATGATAGAGGGAGGAGGGCTGGGGTCACATATGAAACCAGAAGAAAAGATAGATGATAAAGACTGAGATGGTATAATCTAGGAATGCCTAGAGTGTACAATGATAGTAACTAAATGTACAAATTAAAAAATATTTTGGGGGCAGGCCATGGTGGTTCAGCAGGCAGAGTTCTTGCCTGCCATGCCAGAGATCCAGGTTTGATTGATTCCCAGTGCCTGCCCACGTAAAAAAAAAAAAAAAAAAAAAAGAAATGTTTTTGTATGAGGAAGAACAAAGGAATGCCAATATTGTAGCATGTTGAAAATAGATGGTCATTCATATTTTAAAACTTCAACTTCTGTGTGAGATTAAAGCAAAAAAATGTTTATTTGGTACAAAATTTATATTTTGACTAGTGCATTTCCTAATAGAACTTACATGGACAGGTTTATTGAATACCATAAGCACATGGAACCTTGACTAGGGCATGAGATTTTGTAGGTTTGTCCAGTATGATGTCCCAATAAATCCCAGAGTGATTTGAATAGGGAATAAAGAAATATTTGCAAAGGCCCCTTGGGAGAATGGTAAGAAAGGGGGAAAATTCAACTTCCCCATTTGGAGAATTCTTGATATTCCAACAAGCAGTGGGGAAAACAAAATCAACAAAATCCTCAATCTTGGGGTTTGTTCATATGAAGCTTATCCCCACAAAGGATAGGTTAAGCCCATGTAAAATTAGGCCTAAGATCCCCCCCCCCCCGCCCCAGAGAGAACCTCTTTTGTTGCTCAGATGTGGCCTAACTCTCTCTCAGTCAACACGACAAGCAAACTCATGGCCCTTCCCCCTCTCTACATGGGACATGATTCCCAGGGGTGTAAACCTTCCTGGCAATGTGGGACAGAAATCTTAGAATGAGCTGGGACTCAGCATCAAGGGATTGAGAAAGCCTTCTCAACTGAAAGGGGGAAGAGAGAAATGAGACAAACTGAAATGTCAGTGGTTGAGAGATTTCAGAGTCAAGAGGTTATCCTGGAGGTTAGTCTTACACATTATATAGATAACCCCTTTTTAGTTTAATGTGTATTAGAGAGGCTAGAGGGAAGTGCCTGAAACTGTAGAGCTGTGTTCCAGTAGCCATGTTTCTTGAAGAAGATTGTATAATGATAAGCTTTTGCAATGTGACTGTGTGATTATGAAAACCTTGTGTCTGATGCTCCTTTTATATGGAATAGACAGATGAGTAAAAAATATTAAAAAAAAATTTTTTTTAATGGAGTCCATCAGGACTTCTGGGAAACATTGCAGATGGGGGTGATACTGAATAAATCCTTCTCCCAAACCCTCCTCATCCCAAACCTGCAGAAAGATGAGATACAATATAACCAAATGAATTTAAATGAACTTCCCAGCTCCAATCCATAACAGTACTATCTCCAGATTACAGAAATAATTAGGAATTTCAAAGCAGGGGAAATGAAGGCAAGCCCAAAGTCAGGGTCCGTTACCAGCTCAGCATCCTGCGGTAAGGGAAATTTATGTCAAGGACCCTGTGCAGGACGTGTCGAAAAATGCAAACAAAAGGTAGCTCAGCTACCTCCAAACACCTACAATGAGGCAGAGCCAGCTAAGTGGCCGCCCCTAGGGCCCCTGTTTACAATGTATTATATGAGGATGGGCTGCACAGGGCAAAGTTTCCAAAAGAAGAGCTGCCCACCTGTGAAACTCCACCCAGGAATGCGTCCTCTCAGCCTGAGACCATGGGCTGAAAAATTCACCTGTGAGGCATCACAAGCTCAGGTCTGAATTTACAGAGGAAAAATCCCAAGGAAATAACATAAAAAGAAATGAAGTAACAACTCATGATGAGATTGTAAATGGAAAACAGAGGGAGGATTTACCTCTCAGAACCAGATGATAAAAGCAGAAAGTGACTTTAAAACAAACCTGATTAAACTTCCAAATGTTAAAAGAAGAAATAGAATTCAGATGACAAGAAGAGGACTATGAAAAATGGGACAAAAGGACTCGAAAGAGAATTGAATAGAACTTACTAGAAATGAAAATTATAGTAATTGGCTCCTATATATATATATATTCTCAATAGGTGGATTCAACAAAGTCAAAGAGAATTAGTGAGATGAAGGATGAAGCCAAAGAAAGCACTTGCAATTCTGCACACAGTCATAAAGAAAGGAGAACTATGGAAAAGAAAATAAGGGAAATTGAAGAAAGAATAAGAAGGTGGAATATATTGCCAATAAGCTGTCAAAAGGAAGAAAGGAGAATGAAGGAGATGCAATGTTTTAAGTTATAATAACTGATAGTCTTTCAGAATTAAAGAGTCCTCAGAGTGAAGAAGCCCACGGAGTCTCAAATGCAATTTAAACACCCCACCTTCCACACCTCACTCTGCAACCCACACACATAACTCAATCACTGAATGACACTGAGGAATAGCAAATAATGTGGAGATCAGTGTCCAGTAAACATGGAAATGTTCATATCTTATGACTCAGTAGTTTCACTTCTGGGTATAAACACTAGATATACACACACAGATATACATACAGGAACATACAAGGATGTTAGCTACAAAATTTATTACTACTTATGATAGTGAAACAGCCAGATGCCCATCCATAAGAAATGCATAAACTAAATGGTGTACAATCAGACCATGGAATACTATACAGTACTTAAAATGAATAGATAAGTGTTTATATATTTACATGGCTGAATTTCAAAAATATATTAAATGAAAAAAGGAAGCAGCCATCCAAAATAGATGAAAGTCTTTGTCCCATATACACACAGAGAAATTTTATATCTATAAAATAACATAAAACCACATGATTTGAAATATAAAACAATGATTTATACATGCATATATATGAATCTACATTTCTGTATCTATATTCAGCAATAGAGATAGATAGATAGATAGAGAGAGAGAGAGAGAGAGAGAGAGAGAGAGAGAGAGAGAGAGAGATACAGATATATCCATGAAGCTATCAGTTCTCCCACCCTCACCCCAAGTTAACAAATGTTAACATGGTCTTAAGTCCTTTGGATTCCTTTATGCAGAAACAACACATCAAGTGCTACTCTCCTTTCCTGCCTCAAAAGCAATACATAGCATTACATTGCACATTTTAAATTTTTAAGTGAAGAATATCATACTATATAAAAGCATGGATCTGAAGAATATTCATCAAATACATGATCATGATTACTTTGTAATTTTTTATGTACTTATTTTTAGTGGATTAAATACATAAAAGTGTAAAACATAAAAAAAAAAGTAACATGAAGGAAAAGCACCCAAATGTCAACATTTATTAAACTATGGATGCCTAGGTTTCCAAGTTTTTCTGTATATTTTTAAATTTTTCCAAACTTAAAGAACTATGATCTTCAGTAAATGATATATTTCTTCTAAATCTTACAGAAGTCTCTGGAGTCCTCTTTTTTACACTCTTCATGATTTCCTTGAGCTAATTTTCTGGAGACTTAAATTTAGAAACAGAAATGCAATACTGCTTCTTGCCCTGTAAAGTTCATGTCTGGTAATTATCTCATAGGCACAAGTATTAGTTGCTTGAGAACAAATTAAACTCTGACTAAGGCAACCAGAAGTTAAACCACACCCAAACTAATTCCATTTGTCAAGCACTTCTATAGACTTAAGTGCTGAATCCTAGAGAGAGATGTTTTCCTATTAGCTTTGTTTGAAAGGAAGACATATTTATACTATCTTATCTAATCCACTTTGAGAATAGCCACAGCCAACATGCCAATTAATTTTTGTTGAGAATACTGTACTCAAAGATATGGTAAAACCTCTCAAACTCTGTCCAAATCATTACAAATTTTGAATTTAGCCTAATATTGGATTGATGGAGGCTGTATTTACATGCTCAGGGACAAAGACTTTATGGCATTTATTTATATACAAACAAGTGCAGTTCTAATCAGAGGCTTTTAAAAGTATTTTCTTTGTACTGAATGGAGTTCAGGTTCCTATCAAGATGCTGAATTGGTATGACCCCTGGTTCCCTCCACCAAGATTAGACAACCCAGGATTAGGAGAACCCAGAGGTGAAATATCTAGAAGTGGGGTGAGGAGACAATGCTGGTTGGTGGGTGTGACGGGGGCAGGAGCAGCCTGGCACACCACAGGAGGATGAAAACAGGAGCGGAACTGCTGAAGTTCAGCTGACATCTTCCCACCCACTGTGTTGAGAGGCTGTCAGTGGCCCATAACTGTGGCAACTCAGACCCCTGGTCCAGATGGCCACTGGAGGAATACAACGGAACTCCAGACAAGCTGTGTCTGTAGGGAGCTGAGAAAACTAGGTGGAGACTGACTAACTTCAGTCAGTAGCTTGCCCATGTCCCCAGGGCTGATGAATTCCAATTCAGGAGGGTCTCTCCCTAACGCTTCTTCTTCATAGGGCACTGGGGAAAGCCCCAGTAACCAAGAAGTTAGGATTTAAGAAATGATTATAGTTACTGAATCATTGTATAGATATTTCTTTTTACTTTCTAGTATATTAGAATAGACAGAGGGAATTTCTGAGCTGTAATCCAGCTGCCTTGATCTCTGATAATGATTGTATAACTATATAGCCTTTATCTTGTGATTGCAAAACCCTTGTGACTAGCCCTCACTTATAGTCCATGATCCTGTTTTTCAACTTTAGAGTCTTATGATCACTAAAGACAGCCCCTAATGCTTATTGATGACAGGACTTGGGTCAGCCCAGAACTAGGATCAGCCCAGAACTAACCCACCTTCCAAAGCTATCTTGATAGACAGAGCTGAATCTATCCAAAATGAGCCTACCTGACATACCCCATTGCTTAGACTTTAACCTACAAGTCACTTATACCTCATTATAAAACTAAAAATCATGCCTCTCGTCATATTAAGGCTGCCATTTTCATATATACATTCTGTGACTAAGCATTGAATCCATCTGCACATGCTCAATAATTAGATCACCTCTGATTACATCACTGGTACCATTGTGTTAATTATCCTGAAAGGAACCCTCTGACCAAAACAAGATTTTTCATGAGCATAACATTTTGAAAAGAGAAATATACTGTGTTACAGATTCCATCAGAAGCATAAATATTTGAACATTTTTTATAATTAGATTTAAAATGAGGCTAATTAAAGATAAGAGAATATATTAGCAATATGAAACAAAAAATTAAAAAGCCAAATATAAAGATTTGGTATGGAAAATTATAATAGTTAAAATAGAAAATAGAGAGACTAGGATAAATAGCAGAATCTTTGCAGCTAAGAAATAAAACATACAACTGGAACACCAGAGTGTTGGAGAATATTAAACCCTGAAAGAAACAAGAAATGACAAAGAAATAGAAAATGAAGAAGAAAATGAAAGAGTAATGGAGAATAGAAATAGATGTGCTAAATCAAAATTAAAAAGTCCCCAGGGGAGAAAAAAAAGGACAATAAAATTGGAGTACTATTTGAAGAAATAAAATATAAGTGCCCTAGAATTTTTTAATGTTATAATTCATATTGAAAGGGTCCATGAAGAGTCAAAAAGCAGAAAAAAGTTAAACATATTTTATGAAATTTCAGAATGTCAAAGACAAAAAGAAAAAATTGAAAGCTTCTAGAGACAAATATATCACATACAAAGGATCAAAAATTAGACAAATGTCAGATTTCTCAGTGGCAACAATGCAAAAAAAAATTTGGCATTTTCAAGATACCAATGTACATTTAGCTTAATTATATTTCAAATAAGAATACTTTCAGGCTTACAAAGCCTTAGATATTGTGCCAACCAGGGGCACATTGACAACAATTTGAGATACATAAACAAAAAACTAATCCAAGAGATATTGTAGTAGTAAATAAGTAAATATAATCTATACCTTGGTAAAGTTTATTGTTATCTTTACATTACTAGGAACAAAGAAAAAGATTAAAGATACTCAAAATAATACAGAATTCGTAATATAGATGTGTGCTGACCAATATATCAACGACTAACCCATGTGGCTATTCAAATTTAAATTTGAGTTTATTAAAATTACATTTAGGGGGCCAGCAACGGTGGCTCAGTGGCAGAGATCTTGCCTGCTATGCTGGAGACCCAGGTTTGCTTCCCGGTGCCAGCTCATGTAATAAAAAAAATTATATTTAGGGTGAGCCACAGTGGTTCAGCAGGCAGAGTTCTCGCCTACCATGCTAGGTTCAATTCCTGGTACCTGCCCATGCAAAAAACAACAAACAAACAAAAATACATATAATTTAAAAATCTGTTCCTTGGTCACACTAGCCACATTTTAAGTGCTTAATAGACCGATGTAACTACTGACTAACATGTTAGACAGCAGAGATATAAAACATTTGTATCATTCTAGAAATTGATAATATCATGATGATGGCAGGGTTTGTTATAAAGATCCCTTTTTAAAATATAGAAAGGTGGGACAAACAGAAATAATAAGTCAGGATGGGTAGAAATGGGGCCAAATATATCAATAGTTATATTAAATGTAAATGGGCTAAACTCACAGTTAAAATACAAAGATTAAAAGAAGTGATTAAAAATAAAATCCACATAGTCACTTCATACAAGAGACCCACCTAAAGCATATTAACATGTAAGGTTTGACTGCATTGGTTGAGTCATATGAAATTGCTATTTTATAGGTCAAAAGTGGATGGATATTGCCAGTTTTAAATATAAATCAATGTAAAAATGGAAGAAAAAAGACATCAATGTCTACCAACAAAAATAAGGCTGGTATAACTTTACTATTATTTAGGTAAAAGGGATATTAAGATAAAGTAGAAATTAGGGATATAGAGTCTCACTATATTAACAAAAAAGATTCAATTTATTGAAATGATACAGTAATTTTTAATGTCATATCTAAGAAAATTTCAGCAAAATTTATGTAGCAAGAAGCTTTAAACTACACAAAAGAAGTTGATAAATTCACCATCATATTGGATAAATACATCAATTTTCAATAAGTCAATCAGACAAAAAGTTCAGCAAAAATAGCTGAAAATTATAATTAACAAGCTTTCCTTAATGGACAGATATAGAGTCCTCTATCCAAAACTTAAAGAATACACATTTTTCTTAAGCATAAAGAAACATTTATTATTGCTCATATGTTATAAATAATCAAGAAAACCTCAACCTGCATGAAAGAATAGGTATCACCACTTAGGATAGACAGCCCCATGCTTGCTTAAAGTCCTATAAGCTCAGAACAAAAATATTTTAAGGTTATCAAGTCCAATCTTCACTCAGTAAATACATCCACAAAAACATTCATTTAAAGAGCTAAGGGAGCAACCATTAGGCTCTAAGGCTCAGTAGAGGTTGAGCCATTCTTCCTTGAGTTAAATGGGACATTTCTTATTCTCTAAGAATTTTGGCTAAAAGCCCAGGGATAAAGTCAAGACAAGATAACACCTCTTTCTAAAGAAAGGCATTGCACACATTCAGGCCCAACTTACTAAAAAATAACTAATATCAAGCTGCATCACTCATCTTCAGCATATGGAAGAGAAAACTAGAAATGTACAAAGGGCTGAAGAGAACTGATAGAGCAGAGAGTGGCCTGATGGGGAGTGCATGGCTTTCTCCTCATGTCCCCTAAGGAAAACTGAGGAAGACCCCTAGAGAATCTCTCTAAGAGGCTGAGGGTGCCTGTAAGAAGACAACAGGGGCCTCACTCCAAGGCTAGAGACTGCTGAGCTGCAAGAGCTCATAAGCCAAGCTTGGTTTGGTCATCCTTGTGGGCACTGTGAAGGACAAGCATTTCAGGGTCTATGAAAACTTGAATCAAAAGACTAGAAATTTCTGATTCTTCAGGATAAAGCACTTACATCACACCAATACTGTTTCTTGGCAGTTTTGGCCAATATGTGCTACTACGTTAACAAATCTATCCCCTCATCTATGGGGCCAAGAACCTCCTCCCTCTTCGTCCACTGCACAGCATTGTGGTCAGGCTTGTTCCTGTGACTCAAGGCCAGGCAACCCCCTGGTCTGCCTCAGAGCAGAGCTGTAACTCTCACAATTAGTCAGGCTCTCTCATCTGGCCAGGTGTTACCACCATCCTTAGAATTTCTGCCTAAGACAACCCCCAACTAAAGGACAAGCAACAATAGGACCAACAACCCCTCCCTGGAAGGGCAGAGGGAGAAAAAGTAAACACAAACCCCTCATATATCAGAGGAGTGACCTCATGATTCCCACCCAATATTTTGCTCTTTATATAAAGAACTCCATTTCTTCAACTGTTCCTATACTGTGAAATGATTTATAACCACCCACTATCCTTGGCTTCTCTAAGAATAGCCCTTCTCCTTTTTGCCAATGCTTCTGTTCACATATGTTGTCCAGAAATTGCAATAATTCCACTGTAAAGTGGGAGAGATGCAGGAGGATAAACAGCATTTATTTTTAAATGTTCTATAAGCCAAGTTGTTTACTCATTCACTAATAAAATAAGTCTGAATTACTGAGGCTGCTATCATTCAAGAATCAGAGACCAAGAAAGTTTAGCCTAGCTGGTTTTCTTCCCATCATGCATTTGATTATTTTTGTTATGAGTTAGACAAATTCACCTTTGTCACAAATGTGGAAAAAAAATGACAAAAGATTAAAAGTGTAAACAGCATTGGTTAAGTGTTTTCCCAGAAAATATAATCAAATCACAATGATTAAAATCTAGGCTTTATTGTGTTTTCTTATCCTTGCCAATTTACATATTCTTCCAGAACAATTGTCATTGTCTCCAAAAACAACCTTTCATAGGACAAAAATTATTTAATGATTTATCGCATATAAATAAGTTCTGCATCTTATAAAGATTTTACAAAATATTTGTCAGTTTGCTTTTCTAAAGGATTTATCATTTCTTTGTTTAAAAAGCCCTAAACCGTGAATAAATCATGTCCTGCAGACTGCAGGATAACAAATGATTTTTTTTCTCTAATCACATTATTCTTTACAACTTAATTTACCTTGTTGTGTAAACTTAATTCCTTGGCATGAGAACAGCTGTCCAGTGGCTGATGCTGCTTCAGAGCAGAGCTATAACTCTCACAAACAGCCAGGAGGCTTTCCCATCTGGCCAGATGTTACCACCATCCTTAGAATTTCTGCCTGAGACAACCCTCAACGGAAGGGCAAGCAGCAGTAGAGCCTACATTATATCCACAGGTGGATTCATGGAAGGGTCAACTCCTAAGAGCCTGAGATGACGATATGCATTGATTTATCTCCAGTATTTATTCAACAAATACATATTGAGAAGTAAATCCAAGTCCTAAAGAAGGTGAAACTGGAAACTCTTTTTGGCACCCACCAGCCTCAGTGACCAATATGAGTCTAGGGGGATCATCAAAGTTCCATTTGGCTTTGGATCCCTGTCCCATTTCCTTTCTTAGACTCCAAGATCCCCACCCCTACCCTTCCTTCCTCACAAACCCCCCTCCATGGGTCTTAGAGTTCTTAAGGATCTTTCAGGTAACTTTAAGTGATCTGGCCCTTTAAGTGAGCACACCCTTTGAAGACCCTCATACCATAAGTTGTAACAATTAATTGTTACAATCCATGTGAAATGGAAGCCTATCCATCATTTACAAGGTCCTCCTTGTCATTTTTTTCCTGGAATCCTAGACACCCACCTCTCTGACACCCCAGACTTTTTTAGGAAAAGCTTAGCTCTTCCTGTGTCTTTCACTGCAGCTAAAATATAATCTCTATCATCAGAGAGCTAACCGTTCAGGTAAGAATAACATTTATCTAAAGTGTAATGTGCTCAGGTGTTTGTGTGTATTAACTGAAGTATACTAGTAGGAGAAATAGTAGCTAAGAATTGCTGAGAACTCAGTATATTCTAAGTGCTTTGTAGATCTTAATTAAATTAAATACGATAGTTTCTTTAATACTCACCAAACTCATTGGTGTTCTTACCAAGATCTAGCCCATTTTACAGATGGGAAAAGGAAGGCACAAAACAAAGCCAACTTACCCTAGATACAGATAGTAAGAACAGATATAGAAATTTATCCCGGAAATCTGAGTCCAGAGAATATACTCATAACACTATAAACATATTGACCCTCAAATCTGTGCCACCAAATAGAGAGAGAAGATTTTCACCAATGAGTACAGTACCAACTAGGGCAATACATAAATATCCTTTAATAGTGCAAAGGCAGGAGAAAACGCTTCCAACTGAGGTAATCAGGGGGATCAGCAGGATCTTAGCAGGCTCATGAACTAAAAATGATGGATTGAACCGGAGAAATCATTCCAGTCTAATGGACGGACATTGCAAGAGAATGAAGATGGAAATTTAAGCAGGTGGGAACACTCTACTTTAAATTCCTGCCCTCTGCCTATTACATTCCATTGGCACCAATTCTTGCATCTTTTGCTTCTCATTCAGAGAAATTGATGTGCCCTTTATTTTCAAAACTGAAGATCCCTAAGTACATCTTTCTGTAACTACCATACACCATCAAATGTAATGTGCCCCATCCACTACATTCCAACTGGTTCTTTCTCTTCCACTGTGAAAGAACCTTCCCTTAAGCTTTTGTCCTATCCCTCTTCTGTTCACTGCCAGCCTTACAGGAAAAGACGAATCAATGTGCTCTCCTGGATTATAAATACAGAGTAAATTTTTCAGTTGTTTAAGCCTGTAAACAAGGTGGTAAGAGCAGGTCTACTTGAAGTATAAATGAAAAAATACATAATTGTTCCCACACTCAAAAGTGGCATGTGCTGATGAGTCCTTGATCAGCCAGCCTGAAAACGGGAAAAGAGATTTATACCTTATTGAATCAAATTTAAAAGTTTGGGCAGACTTGGATCTAATTCCTCTGCCCTCGCCACCCTGACACATAATCCCACACATAACAAAAGCCAAAAACTCAAGATGAAGTCCCCATTCACCTTCATGCCTTAAACGGTATACTACAAAATGCCAAGAGTATCAGTGATTAAAGGGCACCACCCTTTCAGAATACATTAGCAAAGCCATTATTTTACAATGAAGTATAGGATCCTTAAGAAATTGCACCCTGAATTTAAACTAAATGAGTCCAAAAGTTTAAGAGTCATGTCACAATTATAATAATTAGGTTCACTGTTCTATTCTTTTAAAGACTACTCAGACGCACAAAGAATAATCCCAATCTGTGACCAAAGAAAATGCCTCTAATACAACTATTTTATAAGTAAAAATATTGAGTCCTAATGAATACCACAGGCTACAGAGGGCACTGATGTTGAATGCAGTTAAAAAAAAAAACTATGAAAAATGAAGTCAAAGCTTGTAGCCCAGAAGTTCAACTTTCAAGTAGGTCCTTCCATTGTACATTACTGCCAATGAGTGCTTCTTTTCTCAAAAACTAGAAAATGATGAATAAGTTCCAAAAATCATAGCTTTAAAACATTGGAGAGCTGTGGAATCAACAAGGACTAAATGAACTAAAATTCCAGAGAGAGAAGAACCATTAAGAAGGGTAATGATGATTGTTGTACATTTTTTTCCCCTGAAAACATATTCCAGTTCCAGCTATAAGCCTAATGATCAGACTTGGATAAGATAGAGGATGCTACTGGGAAGAAGAGAAACCAGAAAAGCTTTCAGTGGTGGTGTAGGACCATGGTGATAAATCATATTACAGGTGAGGGGCCTGAGATGCGCAGCCCACTTCTTCCACAAAGGATTTACTGAATTTTTTGGCTAAGTGGTGAATAACAGTAAGTGGCTGATGTGCCACAGTTAGGAGGCTAAAGAGCTGAGCTAAAACCTCTTAAAGGCAGAGCTGAATCACCCACAGTCCTTCAGAACTAAAGAGACAAAGACTTGCCAGGTTGTCAGTTGAAGCCCTGGGAACAGACGTAAATTAAATCTTACCAAAACCACCCCAAGCCCTGGCACAATTCAATCCCTGATTGGATGCTGATGACCAATCGCCTCTCTTGATCTGACTTACAAAAGAGAGGAGGAACCCTCATTAGGGGAAGATAACATCATGGGAGCCTCTGGTCTTTTATACATAATATTCAACTTAGGAAATATAAAAAAGAAAGACCAAATGCCCAATAATAAAAAACAGACAATAGAAGTAGGCCTACAGATGACCCAGATACTAGAGGTAGCAAACAATTACTTTTAAAACAATTATGATTGATTTCATGAACAATTGTTCATGAAAATAAAGGAATAAGGGGCAAAGTAAATGAAATAATGGCAAATTACAATTGAGATTTAGGATTTATAGAGTAATTAAATGGATAATATAGAGTACAATATCCAAAATCAAGAATTAAATGTATAGTTTTAACAGCAGTATAGACACAAAAGAATACAGAATTAGTGAATTGCACAGCAACTTAATAGAAAAATACCCAAAATGAAGGACAAAGATTTTTTTAAATAATAATAAAAATAATTTTTAAAAATTAAGAGAAATATTAGACATATCCAAAAGTTCTAAAATAATGTAATTAAATTGCCAGAATGAGGCAGAAACAATATTCAAAAAAATCACTAAAAATAGTCCAAACTAATGAAAGACATCAAGCCTTACATTCAAGAAGTTCAGAAAACTTCAAGCAAAATTAATACAAAGATAACCTTATCTAGCTAACTCATCAAGATCAAATAGCTGAAAATTCAATGACAAAAAAAAGAAAATTGTAAAAGCAGTAAAAAAAATGACACATTACCATCTAACGAGCAAAAATGACTGACCATTGACTTCTCAAAAAAACTATAGAAGCAAAAAGCAATGGAGAATTTATCGTCCTAGATACATGTATTAAAAAGAATAAAGAAGACCTTTTTAGAGACACAAGAAAGCCATAGCAGGGTAGAGCAGAGCCATGAGGCCAAGAGCTCATACTGCCATAGATATTTGTAGATGAAGAAGGAAAACACCCCCCGGGGAGCTTCATGAAACAAGAAGCCTGGAGAGAAAGCTAGCAGATATTGCCATGTGCCCTTCCAACTGAGAGAGAAACCCTAAACTTCATCGGCCTTTCTGGAATGAAGAAGTGACAGAGCCAATGCAGATGCTTGGAGAACATTTACTTCGGAGACACAGATGTACAGAGATGCTTGGAGTTCCCACAGAGAGGGAAGGTGTCTGGGCCTAGGAAAAGCCTAGCAGACATTGCAAAGTGCCTTCTCATGAGATGCTAAGCAAGCCTGAACCCAGGGATGTGTCACAGAGGGACTGAGTGGAGGCCCACAGATGCTTAGAGGGGAAACTGCTGGCATCAGAAGCTGGAAGCAATGGAACCGGAAACAAAGACCAGCAGATGACACCATGTGCTTTCCCAGCTGACAGAGGTATTCCAGACAGCATCAGCCTTTCTTGAGTGAAGGTGGCCTCTTACTGGTGCCTTAATTTGGACATTGTCACAGCCTTAGACCTGTAAACTTGAAACTTATTAAATTCCCTTTTTAAAAGTCATTCCATTTCTGGTATATTGCATTCTGGCAGCTCAACAAACTAATACACACCCTGAACTATGATTTATGATTATTTACATAATATGATTTGTTATTATTTATAAATATATATACATGCATATATACACCGTATATTGTTTTAACAAAATATCCTAGTACATGTGAGAAAAAGAAATACAGAGATTTTGTTCACTTAAAATAAGAATATGGTTATGATGAAAGGAAGGTCAAGAGAATCTAATGAAAAGAGCATGGTTTCAATTAATCCCTACATTGATAGAAGACTGGTCCTTTTAATAATATCTTTTACCTTTAGAATATGGTACGTGTCTGGGCCATACTGTAGTTATCATAAATTGACTTTGTCATTACAGCCAAAATCTAGTTGAAACAGGACTGAACCAAAAATAACGCTAAGGATTAGTTTTATCCCATGTTGAACCTGTTCGATTTTTAATCAGTCAACCATTAAATATATTTATTTTACTGTATCAAGCTCCAGGATTCATAGAAAGCATATTCTTGTTGATATGCAAAACAGTTAGGAAAAACATCAATATTACATACAAGCAGGGTTTTTTTGAAGACTGGAACTTGACCTTTGAAATATGGGTAGATTCTTTAGCATGTTTGAACTAGACTGTGAGTTCCTTCAGAAGAGATAATTATGATTATACCATGCAACATTGTTTTTCTAACATCTAGTATAAAATAAAGCACACCGTCTGTGATTAATAAACATTTGTAGAAACAGTGAAAAGGCATTCTTGATACAGGGAAACCATAGTTAAGATCTGTCACAAAACAATAAGGCAGTGATGTTTATTAAGGAGGAGATGCAGGTTGAAGAGTTGGGAAAAATAATGTAAGATATGGGGAAGCAATCTCTTGGGTAGTAATAAAAGGCAAGAGATGAAGAGGATGCTCAAAATGGTCTGAATATCAGAAGACAAAGTTAAATTGATAGAAACATGTTTGCGAATAATCTTAGATTTAATTCAATTCAAAATATTGTGATTATAGCAAAGAGAAGCTTATGATATTTAAAATAAAATAATCTTTATAGCAAAGAGAAGTTTGTGATATTTAAAAGAAAATGATGGTTTGTTATAGCAAGTGCTTCTGTATTAGTACTAATTAACCATTGATAGCTTTCATGCCACAAGCACAAACTCATAATAATTCCCTATTCACTAACCCATGCAAAAGCTATTATTTATTCATTAGTGCATTAGTTTAATATTGTACCTTTAATTACCAAATTCTGAGATACAAATTATCCCAAGATTTGTGTTTCAATTTGGCTTTCAAACTATACAGTGTATGTTTGTTTATCAGCTATCAATGAATATATAGTAGAAGATTGATTACTTTTAAATTTTATGCTCATAAAAAAGTAAATGTGGGAAGATCAACACACTCCTCAAATTTTCCTGCTAGCAAAAAATACATTTCCAGTCAATGTTTGGGTGACAGCACATCTAAGAAAATGCAAGAAAAAAGATATTTGTTTCGTATCTGAGATATCTGGCTCAGATCTTTTTGAAAGGCAGAAAACGTGTAAAATCTAAAAATTCCTAGAAATGTGCTAAATGCTGTGATCGAACCTGTCATAACTATATTTCTGTTTAAAGATATGGCCTGAAAAGAACATTAAGAAAGCTCTTGGGTTGGTAAATCAAAATGTTTCACTTTTCTCAGTGGCCACACAAACTTTTGCAGCATAAATCCGAAGTAGAGTGTTGTATGTATGGGGCAGAGATATGGATGTTGAAATTCTCTGATTTTTTTTGTTTAATTTCTTCCCCGGGGAAATTTGCTTTATTATATGGTAAAGATAAATTCTAAGTACCTCCCCAAGCTCATTTAATAATAAAAATTGATCATTGTATTCATGAATAACTACAAAATGTGCAGGGTCCAATACAATAAACAATGCAGTGCCCTTTTTCAAAAATTATTAAGAATTTCAAGATGGCATCAATCTAAGCGCAGAGGCCTTCTAAGCGTGGACCTTGTACACTGCACAGGTCACATGTTGTGTTTTCATATGAACAGGATCTTACTGAATATGTAGTTTTATCCTCTCAAATTAAAATGAGGACGCATGGGCCAGGAGAGGATAAATAGCTCACGCTGTCACAGAAGATGGGGGGATAGAAATGCATTTGGTGTTGTTTTTCCATAAAATGTATGTGAAGACATCCCCAAAACCAAATATTCATCATAAAGAGAGAGAATAGAAAAATAACCCAAAGCATTTTCAAAGATTGTTGATACTGTGTAAAATAACATGATCTGACAGAATTATTCATTATTCCCCTGGATTTGATACTCATAGCCACTCATCTTTGCATTACTACGTCCAGTAACTTAGTTTCGGTGTGCCTCACGCTACTTAGTTAATGCAATTATTATTTATATTACTTTTGGAAATTACTCAACCTCCCTCTAAGTCTCAGTTTCCTCACCCGTAAAGCACAAATAATAACAGAACATTTTATAAGGTTTGCAGTAGTATTAAGTGAAAAAATACATGTTAAGTGCTTAGCATTGGTAGCTGTTATACATCGAAAATTGTATGTTAGTGATTATCATAATTTGTATTGTTGATTCTTAATTTCACACATCACAGATGATGAAGGGGAGGGGCTGTGCATACCAATAGGTTAGTCCATACATCATATGCTTTACAGCTTATCAACTGTGTGATTTTTGTATTTTTCAGATGTTAAGATGTTTCAAATAGATAGATAAATAGAAGAGAGAGAGAGAGAACTAATCACCTTTTGTCATTTGAGATTTTTTCAAGTAAAAATATTTTAAAAAAGAATAAAGTAGGAAAAACAAAAAAATAGGAAAAAAAGAAAAAAATCTGAAAAGTCAAGTATTTTAGCTTCCATCTGAGAAGCTAGGGAAAAAAAGCTAATCCTACTTAAGAAGAATAGAAATAATAAAGATCAAAACTTCAATTAAATTTTTAAATACAATTAAAAATCAACAACATCAAAAGGTGGTTCTTGAAATGATAAATTCATAGCAAAATAAGAGAGAAATAAAATGCAGATCTTCAAATAAGGAAAAAAATATGAAATACAACCACAGATCTTATAGACATTAAAAATATAAGACACCCCATACAAAAATTAACTCAAAATGGATCAAAGACCTAAACTTTGGATCTTTTGAAGAAAAAAATAGATAAATGGGAACTCCTCAAAATTAAACACTTTTATGTATCAGAGAACTTTGTCAAGAAAGTAAAAAGAAAGCCTACACAATGGGAGTCAATATTTGGAAGTGATATATCAGATAAGGGTCTAGTATCCAGAATATATAAAGAGATTGTTCAACTCAACAACAAAAAGACAGACATCCCAGTCACAAAATGGGCAGAAGACATGAACAGACGCTTCTCAGAGGTGGAAATACAAATGGCTAAAAGGCACATGAAAAGATGCTCAACTTTCCTGGCTATTTGGGAAATGCAAATCAAAACCACAATGAGGTATCATCTCACACCCACCAGAATGGTCATTATCAATAAAACAGAAAACGACAAGTGCTGGAGAGGATGTGGAGAAAGAGGCACACTTATCCACTGTTGGTGGGAATGTCAAATGGTATAACCGCTGTGGAAGGCAGTTTGGCTGTTCTTCATGAAGCTAAATACAGAATTGCCATATGACCCGGCAATACTATTGCTAGGTATCTATTCAGAGGACATGAGGACAAGGACACAACCAGACATTTGCACACCAAT
Source organism: Tamandua tetradactyla (assembly GCF_023851605.1). Classification (NCBI taxonomy): domain Eukaryota; kingdom Metazoa; phylum Chordata; class Mammalia; order Pilosa; family Myrmecophagidae; genus Tamandua; species Tamandua tetradactyla. The sequence continues at coordinate 54,960,433 of NC_135335.1, read as the reverse complement.
GTTTATAGAAGCATTATTTACACTTGCCAAGAGATGGAAACAGCCCAAATGTCCATCAACAGGCAAGAGGCTAAACAGGCTGTATATATGCATACTATGTAATATTATGCAGCTGTAAGACAGAAAAAAGTTATGAAGTATGTAACAACATGGATGGACCTTAAGGACATTATGCTGAGTGAGATTAGCCAGGAACAAAAGGACAAGTACTGTATGGTCTAACTGATATGAACTAACATTAATGAATAAACTTAGAGAATTTCAGTTAAGAACAGAGGTAATCAGGAGATAGAAATAGGGTAGATTTTCAGTAAATGGAGCTGATGGGATACAGATTGTGCAACAGGACTGATTGTAAAAATTTAGAAATGGATAGCATAGTACTACCTAACTGTAATACAATAATGTTAGTACACTGAATGAAGCTGAATGTGAGAATGATGGAGGGAGGACGGCTGGGGGCACAAATGAAATCAGAAGGAAAGATAGACAATAAAGACTGAGATGGTATAATCTAGGATAAAGACTGAGATGGTATAATCTAGGAATGCCTAGAGTGTACAATGATAGTGACTAAATGTACAAATTAAAAAATGTTTTTGCATAAGGAAAAAAAAAGGAATGTCAATATTGCAGGGTGTTGAAAATAGATGGTCATTCATATTTTAAAACTTCAGCTTCTGTGTGAGACTAAAGTAAAAAAATGTTTATTTTGTGCAAAATTTATATTTTGACTAGTTCATCTCCTAATACAACTTATATGGACAGTTTAATTGAATACCATAAGTACATGGAACCTTGAGTAGGGCATGAGATTTTGTAGGTTTGTCCAGAGTGATGCCCTGATAAATCCCAGAGTAATTTGAACAGTGAATAAAAAAGTATTTGCAAAGTCACCTTGGGGAATGGTGAGAAAGAGAGAAGATTCAACTTCCCTATTTAGAGAAGGCCTGATATTCTCACAAGCAGTGAGGACAACAAAATCAGTAGACCAAACCCTCAATCTTGGGGTTTGTTCATTGAAACTTATCCGTGCAAAGGATAGGCTAAACCTACTTAAAATTAGGCCTCAAGAGTCCCCCCCAGAGAACCTCTTTTGTTGCTCAGATGTGGCCTGTCTCTCAGCCAACAAGGCAAGCAAACTCACTGCCCTCCCCTCTCTAGATGAGACATGACTCCCAGGGGTGTAAACCTCCCTGGCAACGTGAGACAGAAATGCTAGAATGAGCTGGGACTCAGCATCAAGGGATTGAGAAAACTTTCTCAACCAAAAGGGGGAAGAGAGAAATGAGTCAAAATAAAGTATCATGGCTGAGAGATTTCAAATAGAGTCGAGAGGTTGTCCTGGAGGTTATTCTTACACATTATAGACAACCCCTTTTTAGTTCAAGGTGTGTTAGAGAGGCTGGAGGGAAGTGTCTGAAACTGTGGAGCTGTATTCCAGTAGCCATGTTTCTTGAAGATGATTGTATAATGATAAAGCTTTCACAGAGTGACTGTGTGATTGTGAAAACCTTGTTCTGTTGCTCCTTTTATCTACGGTATGGACAGACGAGTAAAAAATATAGATTAGGAATGAATAAATAATAGGGGGAACAAATGTTAAAAAAATTGGGTAGAGGGAAATAGTAGTGGTGAATGAGAGGGTGGGTATGTGGTATGGTATGTATGAGGTTTTTCTTTTTTCTTTATATTTCTTTTTCTGTGAGTGATGCAAATGTTCTGAGAAATGATCATGGTGATAAATTTACAGCTATGTGATGATATTGTGAGCCACTGAATACACATCAAGTATAGAATGTTCATATGTTAAGAACGTTTGTGTTGTATATTGATTGGTTTTATTAATAAAAATTAAAAAAAAGAATATAAGAAGATATTATCAACAAATTTACACCAAAGATGTGAACAATCTGGATGACACCAACAAATATCTAAAAAAAAATACAACTTCCCAATTCTAACAAGCATAAATAGAAAATTTGAATAGTCTGATACATAGAAAAAGGAATGAACTTACTAATAACTTTTCCAGAAAGAAATCCCCAGGTCCAAATAAATTTACCAGTAATTTTTATTGAGAAATAACACGTTTACATAAAATCATTTAGAGAATATCAAGAGAGGGAATAAGTCTCAATGCTTATACAAGTTTCCTGTGAACAACTGTATTAAAAAATCCTGAATAAATATTGCAACTTCAATTCAGTGGTATGTACAAAGGAATTTGTACTTGGCAAAACTGCCTGTTTTAAATTTTATTTATCTAAGTTTTCCTCAAAATTCTTCCCACCCACATTATGAAGAAGTGAAGTTTATTCTGGAAATGGAAGGGCAGTTTGCTTTACAAAACAATCAGCCTAATTCCCCATGATATCAAGAAAAAATTTGGAAGAAAAAAATCACATTATTTTTTCAATTGATTCAAAAAAACACATTTGACACAATGATATCAAGAAAAAATTTGAAAGAAAAAAATCACATTTTTATTTCAATTGATCAAAAAACACACATTTGACACATTTAACACTCATCCATGATTTTTAAAAACTCAAACTAGTAATAGGGACAAGACAAATGGAGAGTCTTCCAGGGGGCTGGCAAATTTCTACTTCTTGGCCTGTGTGGTAGCTGCAAGAATATTCATCTCGAAATAAATTGCTAAGCTATGCATTTGTTACAGGTGTTTTTCCCATATTGGATTTTTATTGTTCAATAAAATGTTTTAAAAAGATAAGAAGGTAGTAAGATAATCCAACTATCACAAATTACATTAAGTTCTTTTTTTTTCAAACTATGATGAAATAAGTATCTGCTCCTGTGTTTAGAATAGAAAGTTCGTACATATGCGCCATATCCCCTTTAAATTTAATTGAAACAACACTTATGCCATCTTTGTAAAGGGACTAATTATCATTAAATGATTCACTTATAGATTGAGTAGGACAAAAAAGTGTTACATCCTTCAATTTGCATAACTGAGATGCTAACAGGTAAGATTCCAATATAATAAACTTACCAGGTATTTCCAGGTGAGATAGGAACTCTCTTCACTCAAGCATTAAAACAGTGGAATAGAACATTCATATTAAATCTTGGCAAAACTGCCTGTTTTTAATTTTATTTATCTAAGTTTTCCTCAAAATGCTTCCCACCCGTCAGAGAAAGCATGACTCTGGTGACGACAATATTGCTAACTGAAAACTGATATTTTCCAACTAGGATAGCATGGTAACCAAGAGTCAAGTCAATAAAAATATAATTAGTGAAGATGGACACTTTTCAAAACGCTTTAATGTAAGAGGAACCTGGAAAACAAGTACCAATCAAATCATGCCAAGGTTACATTATTTTTCAAATAAAGAAATGTGTTTCTAAAGAACAGTTTTTGAAACTTCAGCTCCTATTCATGTGAACTAAATTTTGATGTTATAACTGATTTGAGTCATCACAATGCAATATCATGTTATCTTTAACATTGTCACTTGGCCCTGAAATTTTTTGATTGAAGAATTTGCAATTATTCAAAGAGAAGGAAGGAAGGAGAGAGGGAGTGAAGGATTGGGTAGCATATCTGGGAGTGGGAGTGGGGTAGTATGATTGTGGTTATTTGTAGGTTCTCTGTATAACCATGAGGGGGGTGTATATGCATGTGATATACATGAAGCATGTCTCTGTGTAGTATTGTGTGCATCTGTGTGCTGTGTGTGCATTGTACAGTATGTGTGCGTTGTGGTGTGTGTGGTGTCTGCATCACATTATATTGTGGTATGTGTGGTGGGTTTGCAGTGTGACCTCTGTGTGTGCAGCATATGTTATGTAGGTGTGAGAGGTGTGCGTCTATATTGCATTGTGTAAGTGTGATATGTATAATGTGTATGTGAGGTATAATGTGTGTGGTTCATGTCTGTGTGTATTATGGGGAATTGTGTGCATTGTGTGGTGTCTGTGTTGCACTGAACTGTGGTATGTGTGTATTTGTGGTGCGTGTGGTGTTTGCCTGTATTGCAGTGTATGTTGTTATATGTGCACTGTGTGGTGTTTGTGCTGTGTTTTTCTGTGTGTCTTGGGGGATTGCAATGTGGTGTGTGTGGTGTCCGTGTGCATTGTATGTGTGCTATATGTGTGTTTGTGTGTGTTGTATATGAATGTGGGTGTGTGGTTCGAGGAGTTGAACAGCACCAGTGTTGTACTATCACGATAGCCCACTTCAACGAGAGAGCGCCTACAAGCCCCCATTAAATACAGAAGTCTTATGACTCAAAGTGCTCAGGAAATAACGAGTCCAAAGGTCAGGAGATCTGGTTATTTGGAACAATCAATGAATAAACAGCACCTGCTTGATTTAAATGTGAGATTTATCAGCGATAATCAACATGACTCAAGTGAAAGAATGAGCACCACAATCTGAGTGAGCCGTGTGAATGAATTTTCTTGATAATAAAGAGCTGAAAACATGCAATAAATAATATTCCCAGCTACCAAATAGCACCTAAGTGCAGACCGTCTTTTACACAGAGAAGCAAGGTACTCAGAAAAATCATCAGATTATTAAACATCACACTGGAAACTGGAAATGTAATAGCTCAAGGCTCATTTCCAGGCTCCACCTACCGTGATTAAAGCCTAATCCCTGGGAATGAGGCTGCAGCGTCAGTAGGCTCTACCGGCTCCCCAGGTGAGTTAAATGAGCTGCCAGGGTTGAAAATGACTGCTTCAAGCCGTGACAGCACTCACACCTTAACTGCAATGGGCTTCCAGTTAACCTACCCCACTCCTGCACAGCCTTGAAGGAAAGGGCCGGCATGGCCTGGAGAGAACGTGGAGGCCAGTGGGTAGAGTCCTGCCTGGAAAAGGGTCAGTCAGGGTAAGGGGACCCTCTCCCCACGCCCCACTCCTTGCCTAGCAGTCTGCCAACACCACCTACCTTGGGGCAGGAAACAAAAAAAGATTCTTTTCCACTTTTTTAACGAGATTTTTTACAATCTTTACAAGATTCAGTGTGGTGCCAGTTGCATAACCCAAAGAGCCGTTCTCTTAAAGTTCAGAGTCAAAATGGATCTGGCATCATAGGAAATTCAGGATAAATTTAGTCAAAATCTCAGCTCGCTTAGCAGAGGCAAAGCTCCTTCTCGGCTGTCTTTCACGTGCTGTTCCTCACGACACACAAAATCCCCAGGCTAGAGACTAACACCCAAAGACCCGACTGCAGCCAAAATCAAGGCGAGGTAGCAGCTGGGCCATTTCCACCACCCCCAGAAAGGGGTTGCACCGCCACAGCACCGCCTTCCGTTTCCTCTGCCTGTAGACCGGGCTTGCCAGCCATGCGTGGGGCACTCCTGCGGGGTGTGTGCTCCCCCAAGGGCATGCCCAGACAGAACCAGAGAGGCCACTGTCAGGTTTGTAGACAGGATTGTCCTTCCAGGCAGGCAGACCAACACAACTCGATTCCATTGAAAATCACATAGACTATTCATGGCAGCATCTGGGTTTGGAGTCAGATCTCTAGGGTTACAAAGACCATGGTTTGCTTATAGGCTTTCATCAGAACCTTGAGAAATTTAAGTCTCAACAAAATAGTGCTTTAACTGATTCACTCATTCCATTTTTCAACCAGCTTTCACTGAGTACCCTGTAGGTATGGGGAACTAAACTGTCAGGGCTTCTGGGAGATAATAAAACCTTCTTCCCTGCTCAATTAGTTTGGAAGTAATTGAGAAAGAGGGGTGGGGCTGAGAAAAATGAAAATTACCCATAGAATTTCTGGTGATAGGTGGAGGGGAACGATGGTGCAGGTGAGAGAGCCAAAGGATGTTCTCTTAAATTTTCACATTCTCTTAAGTTGAACGTTCCCCAAATCTGTGAGCCTACCCTCTGGAGGAGGAATCTGCCTTCAGATCAAGGAAGAGTGAGCAGATAAGTGGGTACCATTTCTACAGATCCCAAAGACAGAGAAAGTGAGTAGCCAAGAATTGCAGTACTTTTGCAAAGTTCAATGAAGTCTTCCTCTTAACCTGGAAAGGAGGAGGCGTGAAGGGCAGAGAAACCAGAGAATACTAACAAAAATGTATCCTGGAAAAACAGAGGGAAGAATGAATATTCCCAACATATAATATGTGATAAGTGCTAAGGAAAAGACTAAATCTGGTCCAAAGACTTGACCACACCCCCTCCTTCTCAGCCTCCTACTCTGGAGTATTTGTAAGTCGTGACTGTGTCCTCCCCCTAAGCCTGTTGGTAAGCCTCCTTCTCTCTGAGCACCAGCTGCAGTCTTTCGGCTGTCTGGTTTTCCTCCTCCCACAGTCAGCCCCCTCGCCCTCTCCAATCCCCGCTTCCTCCTTACCCAGTTTCAACACCATGTCCCATTATCTTCACTCCATGGAGACTCTCTCACATTATCAAAGTTACAAAACCCCGAGCAGAGCTAACTACAACTCAGCCCATTCTATAACTACTGTCATGTAGCTGAATGTGGTGAGGAAAATGCACAGCCTGCCAAATGGTCTCACTGTAGATTCATGATATTAACACCCAGTGGACCTATAGAGCAGCCCTGAAATCCTACTGCAGGTTGTCAGTCTGGACACCAAGATGCCCCGCGTCTCTCATGCCTGGCATGCCCTCTCCCCCCAACACTATTTTTCTCCAAGGCACTTATTGCCATCTACTTGCTTGTTTATTTTTCCTCCCCACTAGGATGCAAACTCCCTGAGGGTAGGGATTTGTGTTCTGTTCCCCCTGTAGCATCAGCACTGAAAGCTAAGCTTACACTGTAGTAAGCTCAGGATAAATGACTTCCTCCTTTGCTCTCCTCAGAGCTGGGACACTTCCCTCTGATCCTCACTCTTAGTTGATTATCTTGCTTCCTATTTCAAAAAGCACCAATGACCAGATGCCCATTGTCCTCACTCCTTTCCACCTTACTATAAGTAATGTTTTCGTTTCCAAGATGCTAAAACAAGTATCATGCAATGGGTTGCCTTAACAACAGAAATGTATTGGCTCATGGTGTCAGAAGCTAGAAGGCTTGATCATTCCTAGAATCAGTATCTTTTGGCTGGCTGGCAATCTCTGGGGTTCTGGGTTTTCTGAACCATGGTACTGCATGTGCCGGTGTCTTCTTTCTTTTCCAGGTTCCACATGTCTTCCAGCTTCTGTGGCTTCTCTCTCTACGGCCTTCTCTATAACTGTATCATCAGTTATGAAAACTGAATATACAAGAGATATATTCAGATGCACAGATGAAAACACTCAGCTAGAATCACACTTCTCATGAGTGCCAGAGGTGGAACTAGAACTTGGGTCTAGACTCCTGGTCAAGTATTCCTTATACTATCAATAATCATAATTAAAAAGCTATTATTTGGAATTTCTATCATATCAAATCTTTGTTAGAATTATTACCAAAACAAGTAAAACAATGTGGAAATTCCTATTTCTAATCATCCCCCCTCATTTCTGTTCTGTTTAAACTTTTGAAGGACAAAGGGTTGACATCAAGGAAATGGACAACATACAGTGGATAATAGCAAAATCTGAAAACAGCCCTTTCATTTAATTCTGTAAGAGGTTGATTTCAACACTAATTCTTGGATATTTGCCACCTACCTTTCAGACTTGAAAATGAGACTGTGGTAACAAGGTTAAAATTTCAGAACGTAGAATTGATTCAATGATACAATGTGGCTTCATCTGACCACTTTTACCTTGCAACTATTGCAACCATGAAATCAGTTCTCTCAAAGGAGGTTTTCCTTTCAATCATACATAGTAATTTCAATCAGGGAAAATATTAGGCAGTTTCCTATTTATTCTTTAAAGTAAACATATCTTAGATAGAAAAAAATAAGGTATGTTTTAGTTTGCTAAAGCTGCCAGAATGCAACACACCAGAGATGGATCAGCTTTTAATAAGGGGATTTGTTTAGTTAAAAATGTATAGTTCTTCAGAGGAAAGGCAGCTAGCTTCCATCTGAGTTTTTCTGTCACATGAGAAGGCACACAGTGATGTCAGTTGGCCTTCTCTCTTGGCTTTCGGGTTCAACAGCTGTCCCCAGGGCAATTCGTTTCCGCATCTCCAAAAATCTGACCTAAACCTGCAAGTGCTGAGATGAGGTATGCTGAGCTGCTGAGATCTCTTCTGACCTCTCTCTTTTGAGCCTCCAGCTAATTAAATTAAACCTCACTCATTGTGGAAGGCATTCCAGTTAGCCAACTGCAGATGTAATCAACCATAGATGAATTTCACATGCTAATGATTTAAGCCTACAGTTACAGAACAGTGGGGCATCAAAATCTGACCAAGTTGAAACCTGAACTTAACTACCATAAGGTAGTAAAATGAAAGTTCTAGGGGAATTTTTATTTCACTGACAAATTTTCCAAGTATCAGCTTATAATGCATCAGGAGTTCTACAGTATATCCTGTGTAGTGTATTGAAGGCATGCAACTTTACAGGATCTGAGGTGGCTAAGCTAAAAGAAGGAAATGCAAAAAAAAAAAAAAAAAAAAAGACAGTTTTTAAAAGAGACAGAAAAAATCAAATTGCAAGGAGTAAATCAAAATAAAAATTTTTAAAGTAAATGCATATTTGTTTTTATTAATAGATTACAATCACATTAATTATAAGGAAGAAAAAGGATATCAGAATGGAAGTTAGATAGATGTGTGCATGCTATGGCCAAGAATAAACAATGTTCCTACTTATGATTAATGAGAACATTATCAATATAACAGGGAATTGTTATTATTTTAAAATATGTAGAATTTACATAATCTGTGCTTTATAAATAACTGCATATAGTGTTGCAAGTTGAAAATAATTCAAAAGAATAATTAATACCAAATATACGCCTGCGTATAACTATTTAGAAAAGACTGCATTCTGTAAATTCTGTCAGCTGTATTAAAAAAGATACAAATCTAACCCAAGATGCATGATATATAAAAAGGGGCATTTTAAGATTTTCTTACTGCATTAAATGCACAGTTTGATCCATGACATTTCCTTTTAATTTTCATTTATACAGAAGCATGCAAATAGTCTCAGGATCTGCTTAGAGTTTTCCACAAATCTGTGAAGGCTGCACATCCTATTTCAGGAATTAAGCAGGTGTGTTCAGATAGCTGCTTCCTCCTCTGCATCAGCTCGGCTTGCCTTCATTTCTGCACATGTTCAGCCAAACTGTGCCCATTCATCATTGCAGGGAATAGCAATCTGCTCTCCCACATCATCTATAACAACCTGCCCTTCAGGCTCACCCACAGCAATCTCTCTTTCAGAATGGGTCTATCTTACATGATTAAGAGCAGGATTCCCTCCATGGAAAGGCTGGCAGTTGGCACCTCCATGTCATTATAGAGATTCCACAAACCCAGTCTCCCCAGTCACCCACACAGGCAAATAGGGCTGGCAAATAGGACCATGCAACATCATAAACAGAGTCTGGATTTTCTTCAAAGAGCAGAGAGGCTTGTTATTCTTAGTTGTCCAAAGTGTTACCATCCTGTCAAATGATGAGGTGACAAACAGATGTGAGAAGCCTACTGCTCCAACAGCTGCCTGACAAGAGATGCCAATAATCGATCCTTGAGGGCCCTCAAATATCTCACTGATTCCAGCTCTGTGGCCTTGGCAGTGTCCTGTGAGCACAGAGCCTTCTTCACTCCCAACAGCGAAGTTGGCACCTCCAACGGGGAAGGACATAGATGTCACAGCTACTACTTGTGAGTGTACATGAACCCACTCCCCCCTAGCCTGTGGATGAGAAAGCACATCCAATGTCCATGAACAAACTTTTTCCATCAGTGGAGATGCTAATCTGATTGTGAGCATTTTGTGTTCCAACTGCATATGCATAATATATAGAATGTGTGCGTGTGGCAGCTAACGGTGGAGTTCTCTGCGCTGGATTTCTTTTATGGTTACAGTTATGCAATTTGGCCAGAATATACATTACCAACAACAAATTTGGATGAAATTTTGAATGGAGCAGACATCATAGCTGACTGGCAGTGAAACACAAACTCTGGCATCATCTTTTTGTATTTCTTATTCCATACAAAAGCCACATCCCTCATCAGCCTGGCAAGGGGTATGTCATCCTTACTATAGGAAACTGCAGGTAATTCTGGATACTGACATGACAAATCGAACAACTAACAGCACGATGCTTTGACCCACGTTCATCAAAAAAATGTCGATTTAATGATGATTTAGCTCCTGATTGCATTTCTCTTTTTTTGTCTTCCAAATAGCTTCCACTGTAGTCAAAGAAGATGTTCATCTGCTCAAAAAGAGGCTCTTTGTACAATTCTTGTAGAATGGCCAGAGAAATTTAAAACTTCTTCAGAGTGGAAGATTTATTGCTTTTCTTCTTCAGGGAGCTCATGAGCTCATTTTCTTCATATTTCTTTAAAATTTTCTCTCCTTCAGATTCAATAGGTGGTTTAGAAGTTACTACAGCATCTTCTTCCTTTTCATCAGCTTTGGGTTTGTGAGGATTTCTCAAGGAAGAAAGCCAACTTGTGTCATTTCAGCCCTTCCAAGTTTGATGAGTCCTCATCTAGATCCCATGGCTCCATCCCCAGAGTCTTGACTTCCACCACCCTGGTGTGCTCACAGAGTTGGGGGATGGAGACATAGGAGGAGGAACAGTGGTGGATTCTGGAGTTAGTCCCAAGCTTTGACACAATGTTTCAGATTCTCTCTTTTTTTTAAGATCTCGCTCTTCTTGCACAGTAGTAACTGCTTCCTACTTCTGATCAGTTTCCTTGTATTTTCCTTTCTTCTCCATTCTTTTCTTTTCCTCTCTGATTGGGGCAACTACTGCTCTTTACACTCCAACTCAGCCTTTAATTCACTTTTGTCTGACGTGTTTGTGACAATTTTAAGACAGAAGCCGACAGATGAGACAAGGATCCCAGGCGTCCCAGGAACCCAAGGCAATGTCTCTTTGCCAAAAGCTGGAAGATGAAAGCTAATAACCTCCAGCTGGGTAAGCAACTACCAACATCACCACATAGCTTGACTCACCCCAGGAGACCTGCAAGCCCCAAACCTGCATGTCCATAATGAATCTACTTTTAAGAATAATATGTAAATCACATACATATGTCACAGTACCCAGATTTGATTGGTACTTGTTCTAGTTTGCTAGCTGCTGGAATGCAACACACCACAGATGGGTTGGCTTTTAATAAAAGGGGATTTATTTCATTAAAACATATAGTTCTTTAGTCATTAAAACATATAGTTCTTTAGAGGAAAGGCAGCTAACTTTCAACTGAGGTTCTTTCTTATGTGGGAAGGTACAGGGTGATCTCTGCTGGCCTTCTCTCCTGGCCTCTGGGTTCCAACAACTTTCCCCAGGGTGATTCCTTTCTGCATCTCCAAAGGCCTGGGCTGAGCCGCAAGTTCTGAGATGAGGTATGCTGAGCTGCTTGGCTATACTACATTGAGCGCTCTCATTTAAGCATCCAGCCAATTAAATCAAAGATCATTCATTGCAGCAGGCATGCCTCCTAGCCAACTGCAGATCTAATCAGCAACAGATGAGCTTCATGTACCATTGGCTCAGGTCCACAGCAACAGAACGCGGCCCCTCCACCTGGCCAAGTTGACACCTGAACCTAACTACCACAGCACTCATCCTGGCACCTGATTCCTTACCAACACATTGTCCTCCTAAGGCAAATTGTTTATGGTGTGAGAACTATGGGCATGTTCATGGTGAAGGGTAGCATAATGAGCTGGAAAACCAACGTTATCTTTCATTGCTGTGGACACCAATTGTCTCCGCCATACACTCCATCCCCCCTTCCTCCATCAACTGAACCCCAGTTTGCTTACACCATCAGACAGGGGTACCTCGATGCCAGAGTAGGTGGGGTCTTCCCTGGAAAGACCAGGTGACCAGTTCTGGCCAAGGGGATATAAGACAAGTCTGCCAGAGGAGAAGTCTGAAATAATTTTTCTCTCTCTCGTAAAAGAATGACAAACTGGCCCTTGCTAGGTAATTGTTTGCACCTTATAAGTTTATGTAAATCCTTTTAAAATAATGTACATTTTCATTCAGAGAATTTAACATGCAAAAAAGCTCAAGAGCTCAGTGCCTCTGTCCCCCATGAGTGCAACCACTCCTGTGGCTGCGACAGGACGCCCCTCCTCTGGGCAGCCTCGGGAGGTGCACGTGGGACCCTCGGCTGCAGCTATCATAACTTGTCAATTATAACGACCTTTCCTAGTAGGCTGGGAGCACTTCAGGGTGAAAACTGTTCTTCATCCACAGCAGGAAGTTAAGAAGTGCCACACTGAACTGAACTCACATCTAGGGACCACCAACCATGTTCAATCTCATTGCACTTTCCAAAGTGAACACGGAATATGACTTTTGTCCCTGATTGTACAACTGTGAATGTCTGGCTCATCACTCTGAATCAGGGCTCCTTGCTGATGTTTTGGGCTGACGAGTCCTGATTGAGCAAGTGTCTATTCTGATTCAAAGGTACCAATGCCCTTTGACTGTCAGATATTTTTTCTGATCATCCAGGAAGAAAAGAATAGAAAAATAGGCAAGGAATCTGAATAAGCAACCCACAGAAAGAGAAAGATAACACAAGAAGACGGTCCACCTCACTAACTAATACTCAAAGAAATGAAAATCAAACCAAAGCAAGATACCACACTTTAAACATCAATGGAGCAAAAATGTTTAAGTTGGATCCTAGTAAGTCTGGTGAGGAGGTAGGAAACGGCTGACTTCAAATGCGGTTTGTAGAGTGTGAATGGGTCCAGCCCCTCCAAGGACTGGTCCAACCTCTACACTCTAAGCCCAAACCCACATACCCTTTAAATGCCACACCCTCATCCATCTCAACTGGTTCTCACAATGGAGAGGGGTGATTTGCCCCCAGGGAACATTTGGCAATATCTGGAGACCACTTTTTATTGTCATAACTGGGGGGTGCTACCAACATCTAGTGGGAGGTGGCCAGGGATGCTGCTAAAACTTCTACAGTGCACAGGGCAGACCCTCTGTGCTGGTTTGAGGCTGTTGTGTACCCCCAGAAAACCATGTTCTTTAATTTTCATTCAATATTGGTGGGTGGGATCATTTTTATTAAATTGTTTCTATGGGAATGTAACCCACTCAATTGTGGGTGGGACTTTTTGATTAGGTGGTTTCCATGGAGATGGGTCTCCACCCATTTAAGGTGGGGTTGCCTACCAGTGTCCTTTAAGAGGGAACCACTTTGGGAAAACTTCAGAGGTCACACAGAGAGAGACGTTTGAAGATGCATTCCAGCAGCTTTGAAAACCAAAACTCCAAAACCAAAAAATTATATGGCCCAAGATGTCAGTGACATTGAGGTTGAGAAACTCAGACCTGAAGAACTCCTCCCACTTGCTACAGCTAAGGATGATGGTGGAGTGAGATGCTTCATGGTTCCACTCCCACACAGCAAAATAAAAAAACTAGGAAAATTTTGGCAGAGCCAACTTCCTCAGAGCTTCGGAAAGCAGTTAAACGGTGCAGTAGCTGGGAGAGTGCTGAATCAAGAAAAAACAATTTATATATGTGTTCTAGTTTGCTAGCTGTTGGAATGCAATATACCAGAACTAGAATGGCTTTTAAAAAGGGGAATTTACTAAGTTGCAAGTTTATAGTTCTAAACCTATGAGAATGTCCAAATTAAAGCAGGTCTATAAAAATACCCAAATTAAGACACAAACAAGAGGTTACCTTCATTTAAGAAAGACTGATGAAGTTCAGAGTTTCTCTCTCAACTGAAAAGGAACATGGTAAACATAGCAACATCTGCTAGCTTCCTCTCCAGTCCTCTTGCTTCATGAATCTCTCCCAGGAGCATTCTCCTTCTTCATCTCCAAAGGTCACTGGCTGGTGGACTCTGTGGATCTTGTTCTCTCAGATCTTGTCATTCTGAAGCTTTCTCCAAAATGTTTCCACTTTTAAAGGATTCCAGTAAACTAATCAAGACATACCTGTAATGGGTGGAGTCACATCTCCATGGGAACAATAAAAAAGCTCCCAGCCAGTAATATTGTATGAGGATTAAAGGGCATGGCTTCTCTGGGGTCCACCACAAAATTCAAACCAGCACAATATGTTACTGGAATAAAATTGTTTTAAAGCCATAAAAACGTTACAACACAAAGAGCGACCTCTAATGTAAACAGTGGGCAATAGTTAATAGTATAATTGTAACAATATCATTTCATCAATTGTAACAAAAGTACCACACTAATGCAAACTATTTATAATGGAAAAAACTATGTGGGGGGTGGGGGCAGTATATGGTAACTGGTACTTTCTGCATGATTTTTCTGCAAACTTACAACTGTTCTAATAAAAAAAATTAAAAATGGTAGGAAAATTTTGTGGCATCTTCTCTGGTCCTTTTCCCACCTTTTCCCAACTCAAGGCAGCCCCAGCTCATGCTCCCAGTGTAAATCCCTGGTCCTGAGTTCTGAAAGGAGCAAAGTGACCCTTATACATGTATGGGGGCATATATGTCTACGTGCCAGTCCATCAGTTGCAGCTTGATACAGGAAACTGGTTTCTGCCTTGCTGGTACCATAATTTGCTCTAGACTTTAAAGCAGCTGGCAGGGATGCTAAAGCACCATAAAAAAATCAAATCAAGCTGCCTAGAGCAAAGGATTACTGGTTGAGGCATACAGTAGCGCCTGGGACCAGGAGGAAAGACCTTGAATTTTCTGGGTCCATTTGGGACTATTTGTGTATAAGGGAAGTTGATAATGCCATATAAGCATGCCCAGGACCAGAACATGTTCAGAAAAGAACTAAGACACTGTGCTTTCACCGCAGGCTGTTCTTTAGACTCACTAAAGGCTGGCTAAGCACTGAAGAAGACTGCCAGTGCAAAGTCAATCTGCAGAGACTGGGGAATGTGTTCTCCTTCTTTTGGGAAGTAGGGTGTTTTGTTGGGCAAAGTGAAAAACCTCCATCCAAAGAAGAGTCTGGGGAGCTCCAACAGACAGCAGGAATAGCAGGCAGCTCAAGGCTCCTGTTTCCCCTATCTTTAGCTGCCATGTATGAGCCTCTCCCAGGATACCCAACTATCAGCAGTGGCTACTACCCAAGTTGTCATACCAAAATAGCCAGCCAGAGAAACGGGGTGCGCTTCCTGAGTTGTTCATTAGCCCATTCTCTGATCTCAGGATGTCAGTGAGGTGAGAAGGTCTCCCTACATTCCAAGCAGAGGCGCTAATCTGTGGAATGAGGGGCCCCAAGCTCAGTGAGCCCGATTTCCAAGGAGCCAGTGCTGCTTCTATAGAAGTATGGGAAGACAAAGTCGTGGAACTCCCGATGGAGAAAGTCCTCAGCGGGGGTTCTTAGTTTGCTACGGTGACAGAATTGGTCCCAAAGTTGGGAATCAGACTTTAACAGTGTGGATTGTGCACTCAATTTGAATGGATTTGAGTAGAATCAACTTAAGAAGCTAAATAGTTACCTGCAGCCGTCGGAATCCTTGAACCCTCACCTTCTAAGTGGAGCCCCCTTCAAAATCTATTGGACACCCCCATTGTAGGCCAAAGTGTGTCCCCCAAAAAGACGTGCTCACTCCCTAAATCCCAGCCCCATGAATATGACCTTATGGGAAATAGGGTCTTTGAAGAGGTGACTAGTTAAAATGAGGTCATACTGCAATATAATGGGCCTCAAATTTGACTGGTGTCATTATAAAAATAGGAAAATTTAGGCAGACAGGCAGAGAGAAGATAGCAATGTGGAGACGGAGGCAGAGATGGCGTGGTGATGATTCCACAAGCCTGGGGATACCAGGCATTGATGGTGAAGCCAGGAGAGGGGCAGGGGACAAATTACTCCTCATACCCTAGAGAAGGCTCAGCCCTGCAGGCACCTTGATTTTGGACTTCTGGCTTGCAAAACTGGGAGACAAGAAGTTTCTGTTGTTTCCAGCCACTCAGTTTGGAGCACTTTCAACGGCAGCCCCAGGAACTAAGACAACACTCTCCCAATGCACACAATCCCAGAGGAAGGCTTTGAACAGTCTGTAGTGTGACTGACACCCTTCAAGTTTGAAGCAGAAGTTGAGGGCAGATCTGGGGAGTTTGGGCCATGTTGCATCCAACCACAGTCATGTCGAAAGCATTTTCCTGCTAAAAAAAGTTTAAGTTGCAGACCCGCTTCCAAATGGAGATGCAGGGAAAGGAAGCAAATAAGCAGATTCCTACCCTGAGACCTTTTTGTTAACACTGTCAGGTTTTGAAAGGCCAGAGTCACTTCGATGTGTTCTCCTGACTTTTAAGGTTGCTTTCCATCTTGCCTAGATGAGGGTAGGCTTTGGAGATGAGCACAGCACAGCTCTGTCCTCAATGGAAGGAAGCAGATGGTCTAGAGATTCATGACAGATGTTACTCTTATACCCCAAGTCAGACTAAATCATGAGTCTGTGTTATGTTTCAGAGAAATTATTGCAGCTTGTCTGAGTAAGAATAACTTTCGCAAGTGGTACAGATTTGTATCTCCTAATTTTAAAAATGCCTACTGAGCATTTGAAATATTCTTTCACATGAACACTTCAGCAGCACATGGAGAAATTCTTTGGGCTGAATTACTGCCCTCCTCCATGAGCATGTCACTTTCTAAAGGTCCCTCTGAAGTAAGAATTGTTTAATTGGAAGCAGCAGAGATTTCTGTCCACCTCACAGCCTCGGGGTGTTAAAGGTGAAAACTGGTCAGATTGGGCTATGGGGATAAAAGAAAACCTACTTTTGATCCCAGATCTGTTACTGCATGATCGATTTGAACAGTAAAGAGAAGGTTCTCAGTAATTCTGGAAGCGGATATTCTGCCGGCTTCCTGAAGACCTTGTCCTTGCTGCCATCATTCAGCAGAGAGGATGTCCCCTCACCCCCCGCAGCATGTCCCACCATCCTGGAAGCCCACGAGAGTGTCACCACTCAGAAATCAGCGCCAACATTGAACGCCCAAACACGGTAGTGGTACACAACAGCCCACCCACGCCGACTGCCCAGAGGCAAGGAAATGTTCTTCAGGGCCTCCCCGCCTTCTGGGTCTATTTTCAAACAGAAGCTGACAGAGAGGAAAAAGGATAGAATAAGTTTGAGGTCTTGTTTCTCTTTGTCAATGCTCTCTTTAGCCCCTTTGTCAGGCCAATATTTGACCTTTTTCTCATAGAGACATCTACTGTCATGGAGCTTTAGCTAGTATTTAAATAAATGTCCTCCTCAAGGGACTATGCATGTAAAAAAAATAAAACCTTTCATTGTTTTTTACAAGCAGAAGAAAATAATCAATAGTTTTGCAAAAGCAATGCATGCTTAATATAGAAAAGTTAGAAAATGGATTGGTTAAAAAAAAAAATTGTCACTGCTCAGAATCACTTACAGTATGGAATATTTAGTACATGGCCAGTGACAGGTGGTTGTGCACAAATGACCTACTAAGGAAATTGAAAAGTGTATGGGGGAAGCAGGAAAGGGCTATCTCAGGCCAAGTTCCATAGCAGGTAATTTTGGCCTGATCCTGGAGAGGAATCCAGAGTGTAAGCTATACCTCAGGGTTGGAACCACGCAAGGCAAGTGAAATGAACTTTCAAGCTCAGACATCTGGTGGTCACTGATTAAGAGTCATCCCTAAGGGAGATACATTCCCAGGTACTTCTGGCTCCCCACACATGTGGGCTAAGCCGGCTCCAGCTCTCTAAGGGCTGTTTTCCAAAAGGGAGCTACACATACTGGCTGTTAGAATTTAAGGGGCTCCGTGTGGGGGGGGGGGGGGGACAGGTACATGCACAGCATTACCCACTGTACATGTTTTAAAGCCAGAACATATGTCCCTGTCATTCAATATCCTTCCAAAATACCCTTCATGATGGATTGATTTGTGTGCCCAGTCTGGACATGTCCTTGGCCTCAGTCCACATTCTGGTAGGGTGACCCCATTGTAAATAAGATCTCTTCAAGTTGTTACTTCAGTCATGGGCCAGTGGCCCAAGTGAATCCTGATTGGGCTTTAATCTGGGTTCCTTTATAAACAGCATGAAATTCAGACATAGAGAGATCCATGGATAGAACCTGGAAGTCAACAGAACCCAGAAAAGAAAGAAGAAAATGCTACCATGTGCACTTCCATGTGACAGAAACCCAAAGACAAAAGGTTACCAGCAGCCCCAAGATGCCTACAGTTTTCAGGAAGAAAGCACCACCTTGCTGATATGTCAATTTTGGGATTCTCTTAGCCTCAAACCATGAGCCAATATATTCCCGTTGTTTTTAGCCAACCCATTATATGATATTTCTTTTAGCAGCTGGGAAAATAAGACACCATTTTTATGACTAAATGTAATGCAAGTATATATACACCACAATTCACACACCCATTCCTATATGGTTCCAATTTGAGCCTCTCAGCATCAAAGTCACCCTTCATTACCCTGTTTTATGAAACCAGAACTGGACCCTGTAAAATCTTCTCCCTTGCCAACTGGCTAAAAGTTAAACTTCATCAGAAGTTTAACTCAGATTAGTACCTTCAGATTAGAGGGGTACTTCCAGAGAAGATGACAGAGTAGGGAGTGCCAGGAATTAGTCTTTCCATGAAAGTACATATTAAACAGTCAAGGACCATCTGAAACAACTGTTTTGGGAATTTGCTGAAGGACTCCATCTGCTGAGCAGATCAGGAAAGTGCAGCTTTAGGGAGAAGACAGAAACTTTTGGCATCCTTCCTAATCCTCTCCAGAGGGCAGGTAGAAGCCTATCTACATGTCCTTCATGGGTCCCTGGCCCTGATTTTGCTGGGAGATACTGACAGCTAACATTCAGAGTAAATTCATCAAGATGACCAGATGCCGACATAAGCAAAAAATTTATCTTAGCCATACTAAGATAAAACGAGATATGGCCCAGTCAAGGGATCACATTAAAACTTCAGAGGGTGGGCCATGGTGGCTCAGCAGGCAGAGTTCTCACCTGCCATGCCGGAGACCCAGGATCGATTCCTGGTTCCTGCCCACGCAAAACAAAAACAAATTAAAAAAAAAAAAAAAACACTTCAGAAGAGACACAAAATGTGGAACAACTATTCAAAGTTACTCAAACAAATCTCCTAATGAAGGAATTACAGCTAAAGAGATAAAGAATATTAAGAAGACATTGCGTGAGCACAGAGGAGAATTTGAGAGTATAGAAGGAAACATTAAAAAAAAAAAAAAGTATGGGAATGAAAGGCACAAAAGAAGAGATTAAAATGCCATGGAAGTATGCAACAGCCAAATTTGAACTGGAAGAACAAAGAATCAGCAAGCTAGAGGACAGGACAGTTAAATTCTTACACAAGAACACATAGAGAAAAGAATGGGGAAAAAAAATTGAGCAGGGTCTCAGGGATTTGAAAGACAAAACAAAGCACAAAAATTTATGTGCCATGGGTGTTCCAGAAGAAGAAAAGGGAAAGGAGGCAGACAGAATATTACAGTAACTCCTAACAGACCTACTCTTAGAAACATACTAATCAGAATGTCAAAGCCAAAGGTACAGACAGAAGCCTGAAAGCAGAAAGAGAAAAGTGATTAATCAAATACAAGGGAATCTCAATAAGACTAAAAGCTGATTTCTCATCAGAAACCATGGAGGCAAGAAGGCAGTGGTATGATATATTTAAGGTACTGAAAGACGAAAAACTACCAGCCAAGAATTCCTAATCTCAAAGCTGTCCTTCAAAAATGAGGGAAAAGCGTTTGATTCCCAGTTGCTTGCCCATGCAAAGAAAAAAAAGAGGGAGAGTTTTAAATATCCACAGATAAACAGACACTGAGAGAGTTCATCAACATGAGATCTGACCTATTAGAGAAACTAACGGGAGTTCTTCAGACTGAAAGGAAAAGACAGGAAAGTGAGGATTGCAGTAGAGTAAAGAAATGAACCTTATTATCAATAAGGGTTACTAGAAGTATAAAAAGAGAGACAGAAGATATGAAGTATAAAAGTACTACCTTAACAGTAGTTAAGAATGCCAATGGATTAAAGACCCCAATAAAGTGTCTTTAATAAAGACACATTGGCAAAATGGAAAAATAAGTATGACCCAACTATATACCGTTAACTAAAAGATTCACTTTAGACCCAAAGACACAAAGAGTTTGAAAGTGAAAGGTTGGAAAAAGATACTTCATGCAAAAAGTAACCAAAAAAGAGCTGGGTTTATTAGCTATGCTAATATCAGACAACATAGACTTTAAATGCAAATCTTTTAAAACTGACAAAGAAGGACACACTATATTTATAAAAGGGGAAAGTCACCAAGAAGAACCATCTTAAATATGTACGCATCTAACAATGCTGCCCCAAAATATTCAAGGCAAATTCTGGAAAAATGAAGGGAGAAATAGACATCTCTACAATATTAGTTGGAGACTTCAATAAACCATTCTCATCAAAAGATAGACTATCTAGACAGAGGATCAAAAAGGAAACAGAGAACTTAATACAATAAATGAACAAACTCTAACAGACACATATAGACTACTGCACCCAAAACAGCAGGATATGCATTCTTCACAAGCACTCATGGGTCATTCTCCAAGATAGACCACATGCGGGGTCACAAAACAAGTCTAAATAAATTTTTTTAAGATTGAAATTATACAAAACGCTTTCTCTGAACACGATGGAATGAAGCTGGAAATCAATAACAGTTATAGAACTGGAAAAACACATAAATATATGGAAGTTAAACAACACACTCAATCAATGGGCCAAAGAAGAAACTGCAAGAAAAATTAGTAAATATCTCAAACAAATGGAAATGAGAAGACAATATTTCAAAACTTATGGGATGTGCTCACTTCAGCAGCACATATGCTAACATTGGGATGATACAGAAAAAATTAGCATAGCCCCTGCACAAGGATAACATGGAAATTTGTGAAGCATTCCATATTTTTTTTATAAAAAAAAAAAAAGAAAAATAAACTTATGGATGCAGCAAAGGCAGTGCTGTGAGGGAAATTTATTGCCCTAAACATATTGAAAAAGAACAGCTAAAATCAAAGATATTCCTGCACACCTGGAAGAACTAGAAAAAGAAGAGCAAAATAATCCCAAAGCAAACAGAAGGAATATAACAAACATTAGAGCAGAAATAAATGGAATTGAGAATCAAAAAACAATAGACAAAATTATTTCGCTTCTCTAAGCCTCAGTTTCTTTATCCACCTAATCCCAGGATAAGGGGAAGTAATGTATTTAAAATGTCTAACACTGTGTTTGGGATGCTAAATAAATGGCAGTCAGTATCATTACAAGTGAGGAACCAGAAATTGAGATGAAAAGTGAGCCAGCTGCTCACTGTCACACAACAGCTGCGGAATCCGGGAGAAAAAACCCACAGAGTCCCACGGTGAAAAGTAAGCCCAGGTACATGGAGAGTGAGGGGGCTGCATTTTTACAGGATGACTGAGAACATGCTCTTCTCATAAAGCTTCATTCAAGGTGAAGGAGACAAGGGAGCAAGAATGTTGGTAGGAGGGGAAGTTGTCCAAGCAGCAAGAATGGGAAGTTCCGAGGGCCAAGGTAATAATGATCCCAGAGTGTCCGGGAGACAGCAGGACAGCCCGCACTGCTGCAGAGGAATGGGACAGCTGGAGGGTGCTCGGAAATCAGGACGGAGGCACAGATGTCAGCTTGCACAGGCCAAAGACTGCATGGGAATTTTTCTCTGCGCTTGAAGGGAAGTCACTGGAGAGTTTTGCATGGAAATGTGACAAAATCTGGCTCAGGTTTCAAAGGGTCCCCTGAAAAATATGCTGAAAGGAACAAAGTCAGAAATGGAGAGATCAGAGAGGAAGTCACTGCAGTAATCTTGGGAGAAATGATGGTGGTTTGGTGACCGCACCGGAGGTAGTGAGAACTGGTCATTCTGATAAAATGTGAAGGTAGAATTTATGGGATTCATGGATAGCTTGGAGGTGGGGTGTGGACAGAAGGCTGGTCTAAAAGATTATGGCCCAAGCAAGTGAGAAAAGGGAGGTGTCATTCCCTGAAAGGGGGGAGATGAGGAAGAAGGAGGCAGAGGAAGAGAATCCTGTTAATTAAGAACATGCCAAGTTTAAGATGCAAAGTGGATGTCCAAGTAAATTCAAAGCAGAAACTGAATAGACAAGTCTATGCACTCAAATTGAAGTCCAGGCTGAAGATTCACATTTGAAACTTCACAGTACTGGTGACATTTAAAGCCACAAGACTGGTTACACTTACCTGGGAAATGAGAATAGATGGACTCCTTGGGTCTCTGGGGGACTCTTATGTCCCAAGGTCTGGGTGATGGAGTAAGCCCAGGGAAGGAGATTGAGAAGGAATGCTCAGGAAGGTAGGTGGAGAACCTTGAGATGGATCCTGAAAAAGCCACTGGCAGAACATGGTGTAAGAAGGGAGTGACCAACCATACAAAATGATGTGGATGGATTGTATGTCCACATATGAGACTTGGCCTTTGGATTCAGCAACAAGGAGGTCACTGGTGACCTGGGCAAAGGATATGTTTAAAGAGTTTGGGAAGGAGAGAAAGCAGAGACATTGAAAGGGAAAAAAAAAAAAATACAATAGAGAGAATCAATAAAACCAAAACCAAAAGTTTGTTCTTTGAGATGATCAATAAAATTAACAAACCCTTAGCTATACTGACAAAGCAAAAAAGAGAGAAAATGCAAATAGACAAAATCAGAAGAGAAAGGAGGGACATTACTACTGACCCCAACAGAAATAAGAAGGATAATAAAAAGATACTAAGAACAACTGTATTCCAACAAATTAGACAACTTAGATGAAATGTACAAATTCCTAGAAACACATGAACAACCTACACTGACTCTAAAAGAAATAGAAAACCTGAATAGGCCAATTACAAGAAAAGAGATTGAATCAGTCATCAAAAACCTCCCAAAAAAGAAAAGCCAAGGACCAGCCGGGTTCACAGGTGAATTCTACCAATCAACCCCAAAATAATTAACCAAGCCTGCTCAAACAGTTCAAAAAAATTGAAAAGGAGGAAACACTACCTAATGTGTTCTGTAAGACAAACAATATCCTAATACCAAAGCCAGATAAAGGTATTATAAGGAAAGGATATTACAGACCAATTTATCTTATGAATATAGATGCAAAAATGCTCAACAAAATACTTGCAAATCAAATCCAACAACACATTAAAAGAATTACACATCATGATCAAGTGGGTTTTATCCCAGGTACGGAAGTGTGGTTCAACATAAGAAAACCAATTAATTAAATATGCCACATTGACAATACAAAGAGGAAAAATCACATGATCATCTTGATTGCTACATAAAAGACATTTGACAAAATCTAGGATTCTTTACTGATAAAAATACTTCAAAAGATAGGAATAGAAGGAAATTTCCTCAACATGATAAAGGGCATATATGAAAAACCCACGGCTAACATTGTACTCAATGGGGAAAGACCAGGTTTCCACCTCTAAGGTCAGGAACAAGACGAGGATGCCCACTGTTGCCAGTGTTATCCACATTGTGCTGGAAGTTCCAGCTAGTGCATTTAGGCAAGAAAAAGAAATCAAAGTCATCCAAATTGGAAAGGAAGAAGTAAAACTTTCACTATTTTCAGATGGCATGATCTATATTTAGAATGTCCAAAAAAATCTACAATGAAGCAACTAGAGATAATAAATGAGTTCAGCAAAGTGGTGGGACACAAGATCAACATGCAAAAATCAGTACTGTTTCTATACACTAGAAACAAGCAATCTGAGGAGAAACTCAAGAAAAGTTTCCATTTATAAAAGCATCTAGGGCTGTGTGACAGTGGCTCAGCAGGCAGAATTCTCTTCTGTTATGCTGGAGACCCAGGTTCCATTCCCAGTGCCTGTCCATGAAAAAAAAAATACAATAACATCTAAAAGAATTAAGTATTCAGAAATAAATTTAACTAAGGATGGAAAGAACTCTTAGTCAGAAAACTACAAAATGCAGTTAAAAGAAATAAAAAAAGACCTAAATAAATGGAAGGAACTTCCATGTTCATGGATGAGAAGATCAAATATCATTGAGAAGTCAGTTCTACCCAAATTGATTTACAGAGTCAATGCAATCCCAATTCAAATTCCAATGGCCTACTTTGAAGAAGTGGAAAAGTCTATTATCAAATGTAGAAGGATAATGGACCCAAATAACCAAAAACATCTTGATAAAGAAAACCAAACTTCCAGGAAGATGGCTGAATAGAGTAGCTCGAGGGCAACTGAGGTGGCAATTAAGGAGTGCAGCTGACCTGGGAGAGCCTTCTGCACCACATAGGACAGCCCTGGTTGCAGAGGCCAAGGATCTGAGAGGCATAGGGCTGAAGACTGGTGCGGAGGCACAGAGCCCGCGGGAGTGCACGGACAGGAGCCAGGTACTAGGAAGTAAGCCAGGCTGAGTTCCTTGGGGGTGCTACCCTCACCAGCGCAGCCCCATGGCCTGCGACTCATCCCACATCCCCTGCACCTGAACACCATCACCAGCTTCCATTCCCCACGCTCCAGGCACCCCAACCCCACCAGCCCCCAGTGCACATACCTGCCCCATGTCCCCACCCCAAGTGCAGCCCAACCCACCTCTCCTTCACCCCTCCCAAGCACTACCTCCCCCTCCCTTTTCCCTGAATTACAACTTTATGCTGCCAGTGTATAAAGGCTGCGGGCACTAACCTTCATACCCAGGTTACCCCTGGCCTCCTGCCCATAGTGTCACACAGCCTCACCCCACCACCCACCCCCAAGCTCTGCCCCTCAGTTTACAGCCCTCCTAGGCCCACGTATGCACACACGGCCCTAATCACATCATTCAGCTCTGGGAACCGCACTTTACAGCAGTCCTAGAACCACACATGCACACGGCCCTCAGCCTCACTTCCCAGCTCTGAGAAGGTGCTGACCTGCACAGCCGGTTCACATCTGCCCCCAATCCACGAAGGCATAATGCCAATGCTGCCACAGCTCTACACATGTGCACAAATGGCCCCATGCCTTAGACCGGCATACACCAGTGTTATGCGCCCCCAGACCGGTGCACCCACACAGCTACATCCTCCCTGGCCACTGTGTGTTCATGTTCACGAGCATCAGCGTAATATCCCCAACCTGCATCTACACCTACCCAGAAACAAATCACCACACTGAGTGCCCCACCCTGTACCCTGCCTGCTCCCTGCTGTACAACCATCCTACAAACACAAGGCCGTAGACTACAGAAAGAAATCAATTCCAAAAGTAAATTATTCAAGATATTTACATGCCATGAAGACAGTAGAAGATCACTAAGCATATTACAATGCAGACAGATATAGCCCTGCTTAATGACCGAATTAAAATACCAGAGGAGACACAGATGGAACAACTAATCAAAGATGTTCATACAACTCTATTTAATAAAATTAGTGGAATAGTAAATGACATAAAAGAGATCAAGAAGACAGAAGAAGAGCATAAAGAGGAATTTGAAAGAATAAATTAAAAAATAATGGATATCACAGAGATTAAAGACTCTGTTGACCAAATAAAAAACATACTAGAGGCACACAACACCAGATTTGAAGAGACAGAAGAAAGAATAAGTGATACAGAGGACAGAATAAATGACTTCAGAGACTCAAAACAACAAATGGCAAAAAAGATGGAAGAATTTGAATTGAATCTCAGGGAAATAATAGACAAAACAAAGTGCACAAATATAAGAGTAATTGGTGTCCCCAAAGGAAAAGAGAGAAGCAAAGGGCTAGGAAGAGTAGCTAAGGATATAATGAGGGAAAACTTCCCAACCTCATAAAGAACATAAGTATACAAGTCAAAGAAGCCCAATGAACTCCAAACAAAATAAATACAAATAGGCCTTCCCTGAGACACATACTAATCAGTCTGCCAAATTTTGAAGAGAAGCAGAAAATTCTGAACGTGGCAAGAAAAAAACAATCTACTACATACAAGGGAAACCAAATAAGACTGAGTTCAGACTACTCAACTACCCTGGAGGCAAGAAAGCAGTGGTATGATATATTCAAGATCCTGAAAGAAAGACTTCCAGCCAAGAATCCTGTACCCAGCCAAACTGTCCTTCAAAATTGAGGGATAGATTAAAGTTTTCACAGACAAAGAAGTTCTGAAAGAATTTGTCAATAAGAGACTGGCCCTACAAGAAAGACTAAAAGGAGTTCTGCCAGCTGGAAAAAAAAGACATAGAGGGAGGTCTGGAGGACAGCACAGAATTGAAGAGTACCACTAAGGGTAATTTAAAGAATACAAAGGGAAAGAGGAAAAAGAATATATAGATCTGGCAAATAAAATAAAAGATAAGATGGTGGACTCAAGAAACTCCTTTTCAGTAATAACTTTGAATGCTAATGGACTAAACTTACCAATTAAAGGATACAGATTGGCAGAATGGATTTAGAAGCATAATCCAGATATATGCTGCTTACAAGATACTCATCTTAGACACAAGGATACAAATAGATTGAAAGTGAAAGGATGGAAAAAGATTTTCCACACAAGTTATAAACAGAAGAAAGCAGGAGTAGCTATACTAATATTGGACAAAATAGACTTTAAATGTAAAGACATCATAAGAGACAAAGAAGGACACTATATACTAATTAAAGGGTCAATTCATCAAGAAGATAAAACAATCATAAACGTTTATGCTCCCAGTTTAAAGTACATGAGACAGACATTGACAAGACTGAAGGGAGCAATAGATGTTTCAACAATAATAGTAGGAGAATTCAATACACCACTCTCCTCTATAGATAGAACAACCAGACAGAAGATCAACAAGGAAACAGAGAAATTAAATAACTTGATAAATGAATTAGGCCTAACAGACATATATAGGTCATTGCATTGCACCCCAAAGCACAAGGATATACATTCTTCTCTAGAGCTCATGGAACATTCTCCAGGATAGAAAATCAATAAAATTGATGGGCCACTAGCAAAACTAACAAAGAAAAAAAGAGAGAGGATGCAAATAAACAAAATCAGAAATAAGAATGGGTGTTACCACAGACCCTGAAGAAATAAAAGAATCATAAGAGGATACTATGAACAACTATACACCACAGACTAGAAAATTTAGTTGAAATGGACAAATTCCTGGAGACACACAAACAAGCTACCCTGACTCAGGAAGAAATAGGCGATCTCAACAAACCAATCACAAGTAGAGAGATTCAATCAGTCATCAAAAAACTTCCTACAAAGAAAAGCCCAGAGCCAGATGGCTTCACAGGGGAATTTTATCAAACAAACTAACACCAGTCCTGCTCAAACTTTTCCAAATATTGAGGATAAAGGAACTCTATCTAACTCATTTTATGAAGCTAATATTTAAATACCAAAACCGAGTAAAGATGCTATAAGAAAGGAAAACTACAGGTCAAACACCCTAACGAACATAGATGCAAAACTTCCCAATAAAATATTAGCAAATCAAATCCAACAACATATTAAAAGAATTATACACCATGACCAAGTGGGGTTATACTTGGTTCAACTCAAGAAAATCAATTAATGTAATACAGCACATTAACAAATCGAAAGGGAAAAATCACATGATCATCTCGATTGATGCTGAAAAAGCATTCGACAAAACTCAGCATCCTTTTCTGATAAAAACATTCCAAAAGATAGGAATCAAAGGTAACTACCTCATCATGATAAAGAGAATATATGGAAAAACTGATAGCTAGCATAGTACTCAATGGAGAGAGACTGAAAGTTTTCCCCCTAAGATCCGGTACAAGACAAGGATGCCCACTGTCACCACTCTTATTCAACATTATGCTAGAAGCTCTAGCTAGAGCAATCAGGCAGGACAAAGATATAAAAGACATCCAAATGGGAAAGGGAGACGTTAAATTCTCATTATTTGCAGATGGTATGACACTATACTTGGAAGATCCTGAGAAATCTACAGCAAGGTTACTTGAGCTAATATACAATTTCAACGAGGTGGCAGGATACAAAATTAATGTGCAAAAATCAATAACATTTCTATACACAAGCAATGACCAACTGAGGAGTCAGTTAAGGAAAAAATTCCATCCAAAATAGCAACATTAAGAATCAAATACTTGATCCAAGATGGCGTCTTAGTAAGGTACATGCGTCTTTGTTCCTCCGACTCCAAATCAACTAATAGGTGAACAGAAACAGTACAGAACAGCTCCCGGGGCTACAGCAGGGAATGGACACACAGCGTAACCCAGTCTGGGCTGGTTAGTCTGACTGCGAAACTCAGCTGCGGTGAGTGAGATCCCTGAGCGGCAGGTGATTTCCCGAGCAGCCGCAGCTGCGGCGGTCCGAGCTAATCCCTCCCTCCTTTCCGGGCTGGCTGAGGGACGCGGAGAGACAAGCTTCCCAGCCAAGGCGGCTGGCGCCACACTTTTGCGGGCGGCTTCGAGCCTCAGCTTCGAGTCCGCGACTACGAGTCTCGCATCAGAGGGCTATCCAAAGTCTGGGCTGGCAAGTCTGATTGCGAGACTTGGCTGCGGCGAGACCCCCGAGCAGCCGCAGCTGCGGCGGTCCGAGCTAATCCCTCCCTCCTTCCCGGGCTGGCTGAGAGACTCGGAGAGACAAGCTTCCCAGCCAAGGCGGCCGGCGCCACACTTTTGCGGGCGGCTTCGAGTCTCGGCTTCGAGTCCGCAGCTACGAGTCTCGGATCAGAGGGCTATGCAAAGTCTGGGCTGGCAAGTCTGACTGCGACTCTTGGCTGCGGCGAGACCCCCGAGCAGCGTGTGATTTGCCGAGCAGCCGCAGCTGCGGCGGTCCGAGCTAATCCCTCCCTCCTTCCCGGGCTGGCTGAGAGTATCGGAGAAGCAAGTTTCCCAAGCCGAGGCAGGCAGCACCCTTCTTCTGCGGGCGGCTTCGAGTCTCGGCTTTGAGTCCGCGGCTACGAATCTCAGATCAGAGGGCTATCCAAAGTCTGGGCTGGCTAGACTGACTGCGAGACTCGGCTGCGGTGAGACCCCCGAGCGGCGCGTGATTTCCCGATCAGCGGCAGCTGCGGTGATCCGAGCTACTCCCTCCCTCCTTTCCGGGTCAGCTGAGAGTATTGGAGAAGCAAGTTTCCCAAGCCGAGGCAGGCGGCACCCCTCTTTTGCGGGCGGCTTCGAGTCTCTGCTTCGAGTCCGCGGATACGAGTCTCGGATAGGAGGGCTATCCAAGCAGCGGTAGCCCCCCCCCCACGGGAGGCTTCCTGGTCCGGTGGGGAATCCCCCAGGCCCGCTGCGGCCCGCAACCAGCCACAGGGTCCCCTCAAGCCGCGGCAGCTGACGCCCCCACCACGCGCAGCCCCTGAACCAACGGAGAGAATTGGATCCGAAATCCCCAGGTCACGGAGATTGGTGACTGCGGGAGACCCATTCCAAACACTTGAGACAAACGTGTGCCACGTGCGCCACATACTGGGCAAGATAAGAAAAACAGATCCCAGAGATTTCACAGAAAAATATTACAACCTTGCTGGGTCCAACACCAAGAGAAATCTGAATAAATGCCCAGATGCCAGCAGCAGAAGATAACTGTCCAGGCTCAAAAGATTGAGAATATGGCTCAGTCAAAGGAACAAACCAATAGCTCAAATGAGACACAAGAGCTGAGACAACTAATGCTGAATATACGAACAGAAATGGAAAACCTCTTCAAAAATGAAATCGATAAATTGAGGGAGGACATGAAGAGGACATGGGCTGAACATAAAGAAGAAATAGAAAAACTGGGGCGGGCCGCGGTGGCTCAGCGGGCAAAGTGCTTGCCTGCTATGCCGGAGGACCTCGGTTCGATTCCCGGCCCCAGCCCATGTAACAAAAAACGGAAAAACAAAATACAATAAAACAAGAAAATGTTTAAAGATGTTTCCCTTTCTTCCTTCCTTCCTTCCTTCTATCCTTCCTTCCTTCTCTCTGTCTTTAAAAAAAAAAAAAAAAAAAAAAAAAAAAGAAGAAATAGAAAAACTGAAAAAACAAATCGCAGAACTTATGGAAGTGAAGGATAAAGTAGCAAACATAGAAAAAATAATGGATAGCTACAATGATAGATTTAAAGAGACAGAAGATAGAATTAGTGAATTGGAGGATGAAATATCTGAAAGCCAAAAAGAAACAGAAACTATAGGGAAAAGAATGGAAAAATTTGAACAGGGTATCAGGGAACTCAAGGACAATATGAACCGCACAAATATACGTGTTGTGGGTGTCCCAGAAGGAGAAGAGAAGGGAAAAGGAGGAGAAAAACTAATGGAAGAAATTATCACTGAAAATTTCCCAACTCTTATGAAAGACCTAAAATTACAGATCCAAGAAGTGCAGTGCACCCCAAAGAGATTAGACCCAAATAGGCGTTCTCCAAGACACTTACTAGTTAGAATGTCAGAGGTCAAAGAGAAAGAGAGGATCTTGAAAGCAGCAAGAGAAAAACAATCCATTACATACAAGGGAAACCCAATAAGACTTTGTGTAGATTTCTCAGCAGAAACCATGGAAGCTAGAAGACAGTGGGATGATATATTTAAAATACTAAAAGAGAAAAACTGCCAACCAAGACTCCTATATCCAGCAAAATTATCCTTCAAAAATGAGGGAGAAATTAAAACATTCTCAGACAAAAAGCCACTGAAAGAATTTGTGACCAAGAGACCAGCTCTGCAAGAAATACTAAAGGGAGCACTAGAGTCAGATACAAAAAGACAGAAGAGAGAGATATGGAAAAGAGTGTAGAAAGAAGGAAAATCAGATATGATATATATAATACAAAAGGCAAAATGTTAGAGGAAAATATTATCCAAACAGTAATAACACTAAATGTCAATGGACTGAATTCCCCAATCAAAAGACATAGATTGGCAGAATGGATTAAAAAACAGGATCCTTCTATATGCTGTCTACAGGAAACACATCTTAGACCCAAAGATAAACATAGGTTGAAAGTGAAAGGTTGGGAAAAGATATTTCATGCAAATAACAACCAGAAAAGAGCAGGAGTGGCTATACTAATATCCAACAAATTAGACTTCAAATGTAAAACAGTTAAAAGAGACAAAGAAGGACACTATATATTAATAAAAGGAACAATTAAACAAGAAGACATAACAATCATAAATATTTACGCACCGAATCAGAATGCCCCAAAATACGTGAGGAATATACTGCAAACACTGAAAAGGGAAATAGACTCATATACCATAATAGTTGGAGACTTCAACTCACCACTCTCATCAATGGACAGAACATCTAGACAGAGGATCAACAAAGAAATAGAGAATCTGAATATTACTATAAATGAACTAGACTTAATAGACATTTATAGGACATTACATCCCACAACAGCAGGATACACCTTTTTCTCAAGTGCTCATGGATCATTCTCAAAGATAGACCATATGCTGGGTCACAAAGCAAGTCTTAACAAATTTAAAAAGATTGAAATCTTACACAACACTTTCTCGGACCATAAAGGAATGATGTTGGAAATCAATAATAGGCAGAGTGCCAGAAAATTCACAAATACGTGGAGGCTCAACAACACACTCCTAAACAACGACTGGGTCAAAGAAGAAATTGCTAGAGAAATTAGCAAATACCTCGAGGCGAATGAAAATGAAAACACAACATATCAAAACTTATGGGACGCAGCAAAGGCAGTGCTAAGAGGGAAATTTATTGCCCTAAATGCCTATATCAGAAAAGAAGAAAAGGCAAAAATGCAGGAATTAACTATCCATTTGGAAGAACTGGAGAAAGAACAGCAAGCTAACCCCAAAGCAAGCAAAAGGAAAGAAATAAGAAAGATTAGAGCACAAATAAATGAAATTGAAAACATGAAAACAATAGAGAAAATCAATAAGGCCAGAAGTTGGTTCTATGAGAAAATCAATAAGATTGATGGGCCCTTAGCAAGATTGACAAAAAGAAGAAGAGAGAGGATGCAAATAAATAAGATCAGAAATGGAAGAGGAGACATAACTACTGACCTCACAGAAATAAAGGAGGTAATAACAGGATACTATGAACAACTTTACGCTAATAAATACAACAATTTAGAGGAAATGGACGGGTTCCTGGAAAGACATGAACAACCAACTTTGACTCAAGAAGACATAGATGACCGCAACAAACCAATCACAAGTAAAGCAATTGAAGCAGTCATTCAAAAGCTTCCTAAAAAGAAAAGTCCAGGACCAGACGGCTTCACGTGTGAATTCTATCAAACATTCCAGAAAGAATTAGTACCAACTCTCCTCAAACTCTTCAAAAAAATCGAAGTGGAGGGAAAACTACCTAATTCATTCTATGACGCCAACATTACCCTCATACCAAAACCAGGCAAAGATATTACAAGAAAAGAAAACTACAGGCCGATCTCTCTAATGAATATAGATGCAAAAATCCTCAATAAAATTCTAGCAAATCGTATCCAACAACACATTAAAAGAATTATTCATCATGACCAAGTAGGATTCATCCCAGGTATGCAAGGATGGTTCAACATAAGAAAATCAATTAATGTAATACACCATATCAACAAATCAAAGCAGAAAAATCACATGATCATCTCAATTGATGCAGAGAAGGCATTTGACAAGATTCAACATCCTTTCCTGTTGAAAACACTTCAAAGGATAGGAATACAAGGGAACTTCCTTAAAATGATAGAGGGAATATATGAAAAACCCACAGCTAATATCATCCTTAATGGGGAAAAATTGAAAACGTTCCCCCTAAGATCAGGAACAAGACAAGGATGTCCACTATCACCACTATTATTCAACATTGTGTTGGAGGTTCTAGCCAGAGCAATTAGACAAGAAAAAGAAATACAAGGCATCAAAATTGGAAAGGAAGAAGTAAAACTATCACTGTTTGCAGACGATATGATACTATACATCGAAAACCCAGAAAAATCCACAACAAAACTACTAGAGTTAATAAATGAGTACAGCAAAGTAGCAGGTTACAAGATCAACATTCAAAAATCTGTAGCATTTCTATACACTAGCAATGAACAAGCGGAGGGGGAAATCAAGAAACGAATCCCATTTACAATTGCAACTAAAATAATAAAATACCTAGGAATAAATTTAACTAAAGAGACAAAAAACCTATATAAAGAAAACTACAAAAAACTGCTAAAAGAAATCACAGAAGACCTAAACAGATGGAAGGGCATACCGTGTTCATGGATTGGAAGACTAAATATAGTTAAGATGTCAATCCTACCTAAATTGATTTACAGATTCAATGCAATACCAATCAAAATCCCAACAACTTATTTTTCAGAAATAGAAAAACCAATAAGCAAATTTATCTGGAAGGGCAGGGTGCCCCGAATTGCTAAAAACATCTTGAGGAAAAAAAACGAAGCTGGAGGTCTTGCACTGCCTGACTTTAAGGCATATTATGAAGCCACAGTGGTCAAAACAGCATGGTATTGGCATAAAGATAGATATATCGACCAATGGAATCGAATAGAGTGCTCAGATATAGACCCTCTCATCTATGGACATTTGATCTTTGATAAGGCAGTCAAGCCAACTCACCTGGGACAGAACAGTCTCTTCAATAAATGGTGCCTAGAGAACTGGATATCCATATGCAAAAGAATGAAAGAAGACCCATATCTCACACCCTACACAAAAGTTAACTCAAAATGGATCAAAGATCTAAACATTAGGTCTAAGACCATAGAACAGTTAGAGGAAAATGTTGGGAGATATCTTATGAATCTTACAATTGGAGGCGGTTTTATGGACCTTACACCTAAAGCAAGAGCACTGAAGAAGGAAATAAATAAATGGGAACTCCTCAAAATTAAACACTTTTGTG
Organism: Tamandua tetradactyla; assembly: GCF_023851605.1. Classification (NCBI taxonomy): domain Eukaryota; kingdom Metazoa; phylum Chordata; class Mammalia; order Pilosa; family Myrmecophagidae; genus Tamandua; species Tamandua tetradactyla. The sequence goes on along the minus strand of NC_135335.1, from coordinate 54,926,508 downwards.
CATCAAAGAACTTCATCAAGAAAGTAGAAAGACAGCCTACACAATGGGAATCAATATTTGGAAACGACATATCAGATAAAGGTCTAGTATCCAGAATTTATAATGAGATTGTTCAACTCAACAACAAAAAGATAGCCAACCCAATTACAAAATGGGAAAAAGACTTGAATAGACACCTCTCAGAGGAGGAAATACAAATGGCCAAAAGACACATGAAGAGATGCTCAATGTCCCTGGCCATTAGAGAAATGCAAATCAAAACCACAATGAGATATCATCTCACACCCACCAGAATGGCCATTATCAACAAAACAGAAAATGACAAGTGCTGGAGAGGATGCGGTGAAAGAGGCACACTTATCCACTGTTGGTGGGAATGCCAAATGGTGCAACCACTGTGGAAAACAGTTTGGCGGTTCCTCAAAAAGCTGAATATAGAATTGCCATACGACCCAGCAATACCGTTGCTGGGAATCTACTCAAAGGAATTAAGGGCAAAAACTCAAACAGACATTTGCACACCAATGTTTATAGCAGCGTTATTTACAATTGCAAAGAGATGGAAACAGCCAAAATGTCCATCAACAGACGAGTGGCTAAACAAACTGTGGTATATACATACGATGGAATATTATGCAGCTTTAAGGCAGGATAAACTTATGAAGCATGTAATAACATGGATGGACCTAGAGAACATTATGCTGAGTGAGTCTAGCCAAAAACTAAAAGACAAATACTGTATGGTCCCAATGATGTGAATCGACACTCGAGAATAAACTTGGAATATGTCATTGGTAACAGAGTTCAGCAGGAGTTAGAAACAGGGTAAGATAATGGGTAATTGGAGCTGATGGAATACAGACTGTGCAATAGGACTAGATACAAAAACTCAAAAATGGACAGCACAATAATACCTAATTGTAAAGTAATCATGTTAAAATACTGAACGAAGCTGCATCCGAGCGATAGGTTCTTGTTTTGTTTTGTTTGTTTTGTTCTTATTATTATTACTTTTATTTTTTTTCTCTATATTAACATTCTATATTTTTTTCTGTTATACTGCTAGTTCTTCTAAACCGATGCAAATGTACTAAGAAACGATGATCATGCATCTATGTGATGATGTTAAGAATTACTGATTGCATATGTAGAATGGTATGATGTCTAAAAAAAAAATGGTCAGCACAATACTGCCTAACTGTAATGTAATTATGTTGGAACGCTGAATGAAGCTTCATCTGATCTATAGTTTTTTTTTTGTTTTTTTTTCTTTCTCTTATATATTTTTGTACTTTTTATTTTTATTTGTGTTTTCTCTGTGTTATCACTTTATTTCTTTTTCTGTTGTCGTGCTATTTCTTTCTCTAAATTGATGCATATGTACTGAGAAATGATGACCATACACCTATGTGATGATATTAAGAATTACTGATTGCATATGTAGAATGGATTGATTTCTAATGTTGTGTTAGTTAATTTTTTTTAATTAATAAAAAAAAAGAATCAAATACTTAGGAATGAACTTAACAAGGAACGGAAAGGACTTGTACACAGAAAACTACATAACACTGCTAAAAGAAATCAAAGGAGATCTAAATAGGTGGAAAGACATTCTCTGCTCATGGATAGGAAGACTAAATATAGTTAAGATATCAATCCTCCCCAAATTGATCTACAGATTCAACACAGTACCAATCAAAATTCCAACAACCTACTTTGAAGATTTGGAAAAGCTAATTGTCAAATTCATCTGGAAGGGAAAGAGACCCCAAATAGCTAAAAGCATACTAAAAAAGAACAACAAAGTGGGAGGATTAACACTCCCGACTTTATAAACCTATTATAAAGCCAGAGTGGTCAAAACAGCATGGTACAGGCACAAAGATAGAAGCATTGACCAATGGAATCAAATCAAGAATGCAGAAATAGACCACCAAAACTGTAGGTCAAGTGATTTTTTACAAGGCCCACAAATGCTCTGAACTGGAAAAAAAAGTCTTTTCAATAATTGGGCATGGAAGAACTGGATATCAATAGCCAAGAGAATGAAAGAGGACCCCTATCTTACACCCTGCATAAAAATTAACTCAAAGTGGATCAAACACCTAAATATAAGAACTAGCAACACAAATCTGCTAGAAAATGTAGGGAAACATCTTCAAGACCTAGCAATAGGAGGTAGCTTCCTAAACTTTACCCCCAAATCACAAGCAACAAAAGAAAAATAGATAAATGGGAACTCCTCAGAATCAAATGCTTCTGCACTTCAAAAGACTTTGTCAAAAAGGTGAAGAGGCAGCCAAAAAAAGAAAAAAGATTCAAATTTGGAGGATTCACATTCCTAACTTTAAAGCATATTGCAAAGCTACAGTGTACATATCAGCATGGTACTGGCATAAAGATTGACATATTGCTCAATGGAACTAAATTGAGAGTTCAAAATAGACCCACACATTTATACTCAATTGATCTTTGGCAAGGCTGCCAAGTCCACTCAACTGGGACAGAATAGTCTCTTCAACAATTGGTATGGGGAAAACTGGCTACCCATATCCAAAAGAATGAAAGAGGACCCCTATCTCACCCTATACACAAAAATTAACTCAAAACCTCTTTTGTTGTTCAGATGTGGCCTCTTTCTCACACATAACATGGGAAGCAAACTCAGTGCCCTCCCCTCTCTATGCGGGACTTGATTCTCAGTGGTGTAAACCTCCCTGGCAATGTGGGACAGAAATCCTAGAATGAGCTGGGACTCAGCATCAAGGGACTGAGAAAATGTTCTCGACTGAAAGGGGAAAGAGAGAAATGAGACAAAATAAAGTGTCCATGACTGAGAGATTTCAGAGTCAAGAGGTTATCCTGGAGGTTATTCTTATGCATTATATAAATACCCCCTTTTTAGTTTATGGTATATTAGAGAGGCTAGAGGGTGCCTGAAACTGTAAAGCTATATTCCAGTAGCCATGTTTCTTGAAGATGAAAATATAACTATGTAGCTTTCGCCGAGTGACTGTGTGATTGTGAAAAACTTGTGTCTGATTCTCCTTTTATCTATGGCATGGACAGATGAGTAAAAAACATGCATTAAAAAATAAATAAATAGGGCAGGCCATGGTGGCTCAGCAGGCAGAGTTCTTGCCTGCCGTGCTGGAGACCTGGGTTTGATTCCCAGTGCCTGCCCATGCAAAAAATAAATAAATAAATAAAAGGGGGGAACAAATGTTAAAATAAATTGAGTAGATTGAAATACTAGTGATCAATGAATGGGAGCGATAAGGAGTGTAGAAAAAAGTAGTGGGAACAAAGGTTAAAATATTTTGGGTAGATGGAAATACTAGTGGTCAATAAGAGGGAGGGGCAAAGGGTATGGCATGTATGAGTTTTTTCTTTTTTCTTTTTATTTCTTTTGCTGGAGTGATGCAAATGTTCTAAAAATGATCATGGTGATATTGTGCGCCATTGATTATGCACCAAATATGGAATTTTGTATGTTAAGAATGTTCACTTTTGTATCTTGTTTTGGTTTGTCAATAAAAATTTTTTAAAAAAAGAAAAAACTTAACTCAAAATGGATCAAAGACCTAAATATGAGAGCCAGGACCATAAAACTCCTATAAGAAAATGTGGGGGAGCATCTTCAAGATCTTGTGGTAGATGGTAACTTCTTAGACCTTACACCCAAAGCACAAGCAACAAAAGAAAAAGTAGATAAATGGGACTTCCTCAAAAGTGAAGACTTTTATGTTTCAAAAGGCTTTGTTAAAAAGGTGCAAAGGCAGCCTACTCAATGGGAGAAAAATAGTTGAACGCCACATTATCCAGAATAGATAAAGGAATCCTACAACTCCACAATAAAAAGACAAACAATCCAATTAAAAATTGGCAAAAGACTTGAATAAACATTTTTCAAAAGAGGAAACATGAATGGCTTAAAGTCATATGAAAAGATGCTCAACTTCACTAGCTATGAGGGAGATGCAAATCAAAACCACAATGAATTATCATTCACTTACTAGAATGGCCACTATTACACAAACAGAAAACTACAAGTATCAAAAATAATGTGGAGAAATGGGAATATTTATTGACTACTGATAGGAATATAAAATAGTTCAGCTGCTGTGGAAGACAGTGTGGCAATTCCACAGGAAGCTAAGTATAGAACTGCCATATGATCGAGCAATCCCACTACTAGGTATATATCCAAAAGAACTCAAAGCAGGGACTAGAATAGACATTTGCACACTGATGTTCATGGTAGCATTATTCACAATTGCCAAAAGATGGAAGCAACTCTAGTGTCCATCAATCAATAAATGGATAAGCAAATAGTGGTATATGCATACATTCGAATATTATTCAGCTGTAAGAAGGAATGAAGTCCTGATACATGCAACAACATGGATAAATCTTCAGGAGCCAATTATGTTGAATCAAATAAGTCAGACATAAAAGGACAAACATTGTATGATTTCACTGTTATAAATGAATTATAATAAGAAACTCACAGATTTAGAATCTAGAATATAGGTTACCAGGAGCTAGATTTGGATTAGAGAATGGAGAGTTCATCCTCAACTTATGCAGAATTTCTATTTAGGTTGATGGCAAAGGTTTGGAAATGGATGGTGGTGATGGTAGGACATTATGGTTGAGTGTAATCAACAGCATGGAACTATAGAGATGAATGTGGTTAAAAAGAGGAAACTTTCAGATATATATATTACTGGAATAAAATTTAAAAGATAAAACATAAGTCTGCACAACACAGTGACTCATAGTGTAGATGATCAGCTATAATGAATAACTATAATAATGTTTTTTCATGATCTTGTGAACTTAACCTAGGTTCACATGATGGTGAGGTGGTAATAGTTAGGTTCAAGTGAACTTGGCCAGATAATGGTGCCCAGTTGTCTGGCCAGGCAAGCACTGGCCTCACCATTACTGCACGAATATTTTGTGGCTGGTTAATTAATCCAGAAGACTGGGTTATTAAATCATCAGTCGATTGATTGCATCTGTGACTGATTATATCTATGGTCTAACAAAGGGTGTGTCTTCTGCAATGAGAGAACTTAATCTGATGAACTTAATCCAAACAGTTGAAGACTCTTAAGGGAGAAGAGAGAATTTTCACTTCTTCAGCCAGCCAGCCACTCGGGTGGAGTTCATCAAGGCACTTCAATGAAGTCGCCAGCCTCGCAGCCTGCCCTACAAATTTTGGTCTCTTTCATCTCCATGGTTGCATGTAACACTTTTATAAATCTCATATTTACAGATATCTCCTGTTGGTTCTGTTTCTCTAGAAAACCCTGACTAATATAGCTTTGTACTGAGATTTGTTCTTGAGAAACAGAACCTTAAAAATGAGCTTTTGCAATTGACTTTCTACTCTGATTAGAGTCAGAGACAGTAATGACTCTATTTCCAATAATCAACATGGCACTGACTGTCCACGGTGTGAGTTGACAATAGAGATATGCAAAATATCACCATTAGATTCTGTTAATTGTATGATTATGCAAGGCAAAGTTCTTGGTGAAAGTGTTTTTGACACCTTAATGGAGTTTTTTGGAGTAATCATGCTAGCTGATTGATCTTAGATATGCTAGATTAATGTCCCAGCAGGCCCCAAAAGGTGAGGTACAAAGTGTGACCCATGAGGAAGTATGCTATACTCAAAAGAACTGCATGAATTCTCCAACTTATATAGACAAAAATCAGGGGAATATGTGGGAATGGATATTAAGGATGTGGGATAGTGGTGTAAGAAGTACAAAGTTGGATAAAGCTGAATTGATTGATATGGGTCCATAAGCAGAGATTGCCCGTTCGATGTTATAGCTTGAGGGGTTAGAAAGGGTGTTAACACTTTGGGTGGTTGGCTGAAATAAGGATCAAAAGAGGTCCAACATTACCTGAGCTCCAAATGCCAGAACTGCCCTGTATAACATATAATGTAGATGAGGGGATCCAAAGGCTTAGAGAGATTGGAAAGTGAGTGTGGATTTATCATGGAAGGTCTGCTCATACACCTCAGGAATGTCCAGAGGATGCACCTTTTACCAGGACTTCGAGGAATAACTTTGTGAGACTAGTCCCATCATCCCCGAAAAGCTCTGTAGTCACCCTTCTCTGTAGGTCAGATATTACTGTGAGAACTGCTGTCACTGAGCTGGAATCTTTCAATATAATGGGAATGATTAGATCCTGAGTTGGCAGAAGCCATGTGGCAACAGTTAATTGCCATAGACAAGATGGGTGTAACTACCATAATGGACAGCAGACTCAAAGCAGCAGTCAAAATAATCTGACTCGCAGAGACCTGTGGCATTGGCTAGTAGATCATGGGATACCTAGATGTAAAATAGATGGGCAGTCTACAAAATTCTTGTTCGAGCTATATAAGCAGAGTATTCCAGGTCAAGTGAACAGAAGTCCAACTTAAATTACAAACAGAGAGTGACTGCCCCTTAATTCTAAGACTTGAGACAGACAGAGCCCTTTGAATGAGGAGAAGGCTGGGTACCCTTAGGGAAGGGACCTGTTACACTGTCAAAAATTTACACTGTTAACCTTCCACCCAGACTTCCCCAAGGAGACCTATGGTCTTTTACTAGGGAAAATGTGCACTGGGGAAAGGAAATGATCAGATACCTTGTGGATTACTAGAAACTGACTCAGACATGACATTTATTCCAGGAGACCCATACATCACTCTGGTGCACTAGTCAGAGTAGGGGCTTATGGACGTCAGGTGATCAATGGAGTTTTAGCTCAGGTCCCACTCACGGTACACCTAGTGAGTCCCTAGTTCCATTCTGTGGTTATTTCCTAAGTTCCAGAATGCATAATAGGAATTGACATCAGAAACCGGCAGGATCCCCACATTGTTTCCCTGACTCATGGGATGAGGGCTATTATGATAGGAAAGGACAAGTAGAAGCCACAACTTTAATACTTTGTAAATTTTTACAAAATTTACTATTTCCCCCTACCTAGCAAAATCACAGCTCTCTCACCCACGGAGAACCACTGGAATAAATGAGGGATGTAGAATTTTTAAGTCAAAGGGAATGCATCTTTGTGATTATAACACAGATGCTAACAGTCTTTTATATAGACTGGACCCATTTATTTACACTCCCAGAATAGCTATTTCCTATATCCTTACCATACTTTTATGTTCTAACTTAAAATTTTGATAATACTTGGTTAAAATATAGCATTTCACTTTATTAATTTTTACTTCCTTGATTATTAACTACTGAGGTAAACCATCTTCTCATGTTTATTGGTCATCTGAATTTCTTTTTCTATGAGTTTTCTATTTACATCATTTTCTATTTTTGTAATGGTTTTTTCTTACTGCTGCTCACAGACTTCTACAATTGTAGTCAAGGAGTAGGAAGTCGAGTGGAATCAACCCAAAGTTAAGGTGGGTAAAGAACAGGACTTAGTTTTCATAGGCTATTGTTACGGGTTCAATTGTGTTCCCTAAAAAAGACATCTGCAATTCTCAACCTCAAGACCCATGAATGTGACCTTATTTGAAATAGGTTTTTGACTATGTGATTAGTTAAAATAAAGTCATCATGCTGGAATAAGATGGGGCCTAATCCAATATGGCAGATGTCCTTATAAGTAGGGAAGAAGAGATAGATACAAACACAAACAGACACCAGCGAGAAGGCTGTGTGAAGGCAGAGGAGAAAGAGATGTAGTAAAGCATGGACAAGCCAAGGAATGCCAAGGATTACCGGCAACCACGAGAAACTGGAAAAGGCAAAGAAAGCTCATTATGGATTTCAGAGGGAACACAGCCTTACCGACACTGTGCTCTTGGATTTCTGGCCTCCAAATCTGTGAGAGAGTAAACTGCTATTGTTTTGAGGCACCCAGTTTGTGGTGCTTTGTTAAGGCAGCCCCAGGACACTAAGGTGCTGGCCATATTCATCAGTGCCATTCATGCATTCATGCATTCATTCATTCACCTAGGCATCAAGGCAGACAGAGCACTAGTTTGCACCCACAGCACATCACCTCACTCTGTCCCTCACCCACAAACAGTGGACAGCAACAGTGCTCAACTCATAGGACAGTCGTTAGAATTCCATAAACAGACACTGACACGAAGGAAGCCCTGTAGAAATTCACTGAGGCTCTGAGCTCTGAATCCTGCCCATCATAAGGCTGTGCTTTGGACTGAACACAATTTTTCTCAGAGGTCCCAAGCCCTAAAGACGGAGCCTATTCTTTCAGCTGGAGGAGCTAACTGCTCATGTTCATTCTCCCAAGTGGAGACTCTTTCATTTCCTTAAATCAGTAGCAGTCAAAAGCCCTAATTTCTTCACTGATGTCAAGAAGGTAAAGGTTAAGCCCAGATGAAAAGGTTAAATTGGAAAGATTAAAAGTGTTGCTGTCATTTTCCAGGTCAGATATATTTCACTTGCTGCCTGTCCAACAGAAAGGAACTAAAAATTGCTTTAGATAAAAACATAATTATAAGAGGAGAAAATTAATGGGCCCCATCCCATCCCCTGGGTGATGCTTGACAGATTCCTGATTATGATGACTTATCACAGTCTTTCTCACACCCTCTAACATGCACACATACACACAAGCATACACACACACACATCCCACTGAGAGTATTAACAACCACTCCATCAAATTAAGTTTTCCAAACGTTTTCCAGAGTGAGTTATTGCAATGAAATGCTGTCCAAAAAAGACGAGAATGAATCTGTATTTCTTTTAAAATTAATTAATTTAGGGAGAATTCTCACCTACAGGTGATCAAGTTCAATTCCTGCCCCATATACTCCAAAAAAACAAACAAAAATTAACAAATGATGCTGTGATAATAGAATATTCATACGGAAAAGAATGAATTGTGACTCCCACTGCACAGTATACAAAAAGTAATAATAATATAAATAAATAAAATTAATTAATTTTGCCTGAGAGACTCAAGCTGGGGGAAGGACAGCTTCACACAAAAGGTGATGTTGGAATGGGTCTTGGAGCTAAGTAGAGTTTCCCAGACAAGGAGGACAAGAGATGGGGGAAGCAGTCCAGTTCAGAGGAAGCCCTTGGATTTTGTGGTTAGGCAGACGTGAACTCCACCTCACCCCATCCCCACCACCCCCAGCCTGTCCCGACCAGCTTTAGGCTCTGGGTCATTCACATAATCAACTCCCCTCACCAACAGCCTAGCCGCAGCCAAGACACAGCAAGACGTGTAATCTTCCTGCTCTTTGTGCTTCCTTCAAGGCCAGAAGTCAACGTCTTCTCCAATGCCCAGACCTTCAGGCAAACCTCTCTGTTTAGTTCCCCATGGCTGCTGTAACATATTACTAGTCACCGGGTGGCTTAAAACAACAGAGATATCTTAGCTCATAGTTCTGGAGGCCAAAAGTCTGAAATCAAAGTATCAGCAGGGTTGACTTTTTCTGGAGGCTCTGGGGGAGAATCCATTCTATGCCTTTCTCCTGGCTACTGGTGTTTGCATTCTGTTCTAGTTTGCTAGCTGCTAAAATGCAATATACCAGAAATGGACTGGCTTTTAAAAAGAGGAATTTAGTAAATTGCTAGTTTACAATTCTAAGGCTGAGAAAATGTTCCAATTAAAACAAGTCTATAGAAATGTCCAATCTAAGGCATCCAGGGAAAGATACCTTGGTTCAAAAAGGCCAATGAAGTTTAATGTTTCTCTCTCAGCTGGAAGGGCACATGGTGAACATGGCGGCATCTACTGGCTTTCTCATGGCTCTATAAAAGGGACTCTCTTCAAAATGTTTCCTCTTTCAAAGGATTCCAGTAAGCAACTCCACCTTCAACGGGTGGAGACACACCTCCATGGAAATCATCTAATCAAAAGTTACCACCCACAATTGAGTGGGTCACATCTCCATGGAAACAATGAACCCAGCAATATTGAATGAAGATTAAAGGACATGGTTTTTCTGGGGTCCACCACATATTCAAATTGGCACACATTCCTTGACTTGTGGACATGCCACCCCAATCTCCAACTCCCTTTTCACATGGCCTTCTTCTCTTTGTCTGTTCTCTGTGTCTCTGAGTCTCAAGTCTCTCTCCTTTCTCTTATGAGGACCCCAGCTGTTTGGGTCTGCTAATGCTACTGGAATGCAGTATACAGAAATGGATTGGCTTTTACAAAGAGGGTTTATTAGGTTACAAATTTACAGTTCTAAGGCCATGAAAATGCTCGTATTAAGGCATCAAGAGGAAGGTATCTTGACTCTGAGGAAAGGCCGTTAGCATCACGGTTCCTCTGTCACATGGGAAAGCACATGGTGACATCTGCCAGTCCCTTCCTCCTAGGCTCCATTGCTCTCAGACTCTGTTTCCAGTGGCTTTTTCTCTGAGCATCTGTGGGTCCTTTCTTGCTTCTCTAGGGACACCTCTCTGTGCTCTCTGTGTCTTGTAGGTCCCCTCTCAGTATCTCTGGGGCATCTCTCTTCTTCTGTGTCCTTCACTTGGTTCCATCTCTCTGTTCTTCGTAAAGCTCTCTCCAAAATGTCTCTAGACCTTTATTTTCTCTCTCTAAACATCTCTGGGCTCTCTTTTACTGTCTTTTTATCCTCTCACAGAGGACTCCAGTAAAAGGATTAAGACCCACCTTGTATTGGGTGGGTCACATCTCCATGAAAACAACCTAATCAAAAGATTCCACTCAACAATAGGTCTGCACCCACAAGAATGGACTAGAAGAACATGGCTTTCCTGAGGCACATAACAGTTTCAAACCATCGCACTAGTCATAGGAGCTAGGGCCCACCCTAAAATCAGGATGATTGCATCTTGACATCCTTAATCAATCAAATCTGCAAAGACCTATTTCCCAATAAGGTCACTGTGCCAGTTTGAAAGGATGCATGTGCCCTAGAAAAGCCATGTTTTAATCCTAACTCCATTTTGTAAAGGCAGCCATTTCTTCTAATCCCTATTCAGTACTGAATGTTCGAACTTTAATGAGATCATCTCCCTGGAGATGTGACTCAGTCAAGAGTGGTTGTTAAACTGGATTGGGTGGAGATGAGTCTCCACACATTCCAGGCGGGTTTTGATTAGTTTACTGGAATCCTATAAAAGAGGAAACATTTTGAAGAAAGCAAGAGATTCTGAGAGAGCAGAAAGACATAACCATGAGAAGCAGAGAGTCTACCAACTGGCAAGCTTTGGAGATGAAGAAGGAAAATGCCTCCTGGGGAGCTTCATGAAACAGGAATCCAGGAGAAAAGGTAGCTGATGACCCTGTGTTCACCATGTGACTTCTCACTTGAGCGAGAAACCCTGAACTTCATCCACCTTCTTGAAACCAAGGTATCTTTCTCTGGATGCCTTAGATTGGACATTTCAATAGACTTGTTTTAATTGAGACATTTTCTCAGCCTTAGAACTGTAAACTAGCAACTTATTACATTCCTCTTTTTAAAAGCCATTCTGTCTCTGGTATATTGCATTCCAGCAGCTAGCAAACTAGAACAGATTTTGGTACTGGAGAGTGGGGTGCTGCTGCAGTTTGCAAATACCAAACAGGTTGGAACAGCTTTTTAAATGGATAAGGGGAAGAATCTGGAGGAGTTGTGAGAAGCTTGATAGAGAAGGCCTTAGAATGCTTTGAAGAGACTGTTGGTAGAAATGTGAACTCTAAAGATACCTCTGTCCAGGCTTTAGACAGAGATGAGGCACATGTTATTGTAGACTGGAAGGAAAGCAAGCCTTGTTTTAAAATTGCAGATAATCTGGCAACATTGACTAGTGGCTTTGGCTGGAAGACAGATTTTAAAAGCCATGGACTTGGATATTTAGCAGAAGAGACATCCAAATTAAATGTCGAAAGTGCAGCCTGGTTTCTCCTCACAGCTTATAGTGAAATGCAACAGGAGAGAGATAAGCTGAAAAGTGAACTCTTGAGTACAAAGAAACCAGAAATTGATGTTTTGGAAAATTTTGGGGTTCCAGGAAGGGAGACCCTAGAGAATTGCCCCATGTGAAGATCTGGCCAAATGTGGAACCAGTCAGCCATTTTAGAGAAAGCCAGGATTGGACATGGAGTTATCCAGGAAGGATCAATGGAAACTCCTTATGTCTGATGGACACGATCTAAGACTACTGCATAGAAAGCTAACGAGAGTGTTGCAGGATCTGTATAAAGAGAACCACTGCCAGTCAGGATTGAGAGGCACAGAGAAGGGACACATCGGAGGAAAAATAACTTCAAAGGCAAAACCATGGAAGCTGAGGTCTGAAGTCAGGAAGCCTCAGGCCAGGAGAGTGGACCCACCCAAGCACATGGAAAGAGTGAGTTTGCCCCAAAGGCAGAGAATGGGCCTTCCACCTCATTGCAGTGGAAAAGTCATGCCACCTCAGGCCTTGGAAAGGGTGAAACACATTCCTGGGGGGTTGGGGAGAGCCTAGCTGCCACCACATGGGGCACACATGAGCGTGTGCCCCAGAGATGGCAGAGAGCCTGAGTCCCTGATCCTTGGAGAGGGTGGAGCCCAGAAAAACGTGGTCTCCCCAGTGTCCCCCAAGATTGTGTTCAGAGAGAGACAGGCCTCTGCGTAGGTCTTTGGAAAGGGTGGGACTGCCACTTTCTAAAGCCCTGAAGAAAAATGACTCTCAGACTTTGAAATCTAATACTTTCCTGGGCCACCAAGTGCATTAGGACAAAGCTCTGTGAGCCCCAAGCAGCTCGAGGCCCTCATTCCCACCCTATTCCTCTGGCCCTACTGTTGTGTTTGCACCAGAACCTACAAAAGCTACTCAGAGCCCCATTCATTTAGAAGCAACTCCAGTAACTGTGCCCTCTTCAATGCATGCACTATGAAAAAAAGACCCTCTTCTGCCCTGTGCCATACTACCAATCCTTGCCTGCCTCCCCAGGCTGAGCAGTGTTGCCTGAGACTGCAAAGGGTCAAGGCCCCAACTAGTTCATGTGATGCTTTTATGAGAATTAGGAAGAGGCATTCCTCCCCAAGACTGACACAGGATGCACAGCTTGGATCTCAACCCAAAGGCCCCCCAGCCAGCCCCTCCTGTTGCACAGAACAAAGGTGGGCCTGAGGAGCTCACAGACCTCTTGAGATGGTAGCAGGCAGTAAAATATGAGAGGGATTCAGCTGGCTTCAAAGGACTTCCCAGTGACCTGAGGGCAAGTTGAGTCCTTCCCAGTGCTGGGTCCGGGTCACCCTGGCAAGAGGGTATCCCCAGGGGGCCTCAGCAGCCCTGGTACTGAAAGTCCACTGAGCAGTCAAATGGAGGAGTTGAAGGCAGACACAAATGCTGTGTGTGTCCTGAGCCCAAGACTCATGGAATGGAAGCAGTACCTGTTCCAGTGAGGACAGACCACAGAATTAGTGTGGCTTCCTCCACTGGCCAAGCAGCAACAAGGAAGGTAGATCTCAAGTTTCCTGCTTGCAAAGTTCAATTCCTTGTTCTTCTTAATCATTGTATCCTGTCCGCCTGCTTCCAGGACACCTTGCTTGCTCTTCCCAGAAGAGTGAGTCAGAGAGACAGCAAAGAAGAAATCAGCCCAGGGCACATGGCCCCCATCAGATGTAGCAATGCCCCAGTTCTCAGATGGTGGGGAATGCATTGGGCTACTTGTCACACCAACCGTCTGCTGTGTCCCAGGAGCACACCCATTCCCACCAGAAACCTGGTGCTTAGTAGGAAACTTCCTTCTGGCCCAGGCTTCAGGGGGAGCTGGTGACCAAGGGCAAAGCCAACTGTACACACCATCCCCAATCACAGCTGTCTGTTCTGGCATTGGCCCTTCACTTAACAAGTCAACAATGGGTGTGCATCCGTGTGTGCAAAAGGGTGCCAAGAACACCAAAGATCCAGCAGGGGAAAAATGGAGGTCAAAGGATTTAGAAATCCCTGCCCTGAAATCTCATATCTGGCTAATAGGGAGCAGTGAATTTAGTGTTGCTTGAAAATCACTGTCCAGCTGAGCCAGCCCAGCTCAAAGGCTGGGAGAGAGTAGGATAGAGCAGAGCATTGTGGGACTCTTGCCACACTGCCTAGGGTAGAGGACCAGACCCAAGGAGTGTTCTGTACGCCACATCCATCTGCCCCATCTTCACTCATTCCTTCTTACAACGAACATCTGCTGAGTGCATGTTAAATACCACGTTAGACTTTGAATACCAAATGGGCATCCCTAAAAGATTTTCCAACCTGTAGCTTCATGGAGCAACACGGTATTGGAGAAATATGTGGCAGAAAAGCAAACCCACAGGTGAGGGCTAAGAAGATTTCCAGGATGGATTAACAGCCCTGCTCTCAAAAAGAAGGGCTTGCCAGAAAAGAAGAGAGAAGGAGAAGGACATATTCCAGAATCTCATGGGGTACCTGGCACAGAAACACCATTAAATTCCATGAAAGTGAGCAAGTGAATGAATGAGTGAGTGCGTGAATAAGAGTGGAATATTTCAGGCAGAGAGAGAGTTTCTACAGCTCTGGCTCCTATGCAGTGGGTGCTGAAGGGGAGAGGAGTGGTGAGCAATCTGAGACCCAGACAGCTGCAAGGAACCTACCACAGAAGTCGAGGAATCCATGAGCAGCCTGACTTGATCCAAGAGGAGCAGTCAGCCAATACAGTGCTAAAATTTAGAGGCTCTAAAGTCAGTGGAGGGTGTAATGTGGAGAGTGGATTGGCAGAGGCCAGAGGAGGCTGGGAGCTGAGTTTGGGGATTGCTGAATTACAGGTGAGAAAGAGTGTCAGCAATCCTGCAGAGAAAGCCATAATGGAGAGGCGAAGAAGCTGCATCAGGGAACTTGGGGACCCATGAGCAGTAGGGGGGAGTAGGCAGACCCCAGAGGCCCTGCCTTAGTGGGTGTAGGTGAGAAGCCATTCCTTGATGAGGAGCACTGGTGTGGAGGCAGGTGTGCTTGCCTGAGCTTCCCACACGGAGCCAAGCAGAAGGTGCAGTGCACAAGTCTGGAGGTCAGGAGGGGTCACCGGGAATCTGCAGCAATGATAAGGGAAGCCAAGAGGGGGGCGTGAAATCACCCATCAGGAAATGTGGGGTGAGGCCAAGAACCTAGGGCAGAGCCCCATGGCTGGAGAGGGAGATAGAAAAGGAGCCCTGGGCGTGGGACACTGGGAGAGTGGGTGGGCCAGGAGCCACCAGAAGCAAGAGTGTCAGCAGGTGGCAAGCAGCTCACGGGGCTGAGAGGCAGGGGTCTCATAAAATGAAGATTGGAATATTCATTGGGTTCATCAACCAGGAGGTTGGTGGTCGCCCAGCAGAGTAGAAAAGGACTGGAGTCAGCACAGAAGGACAGCACAGGAGCACAGGAGCTCATTGTGCCTGGCAACCAACTTAAGGAGCAATTGCCAACAGGTGTCAGTGACTCTGCCCCGTGCCAGCTGAAGGCCACATGTCTGGAGGTCACCCTGGCCATGCACAGTGCCCAGCATCTACAAGTGCCCATTTCACATGACACGGCCTCCCACAGGCCCACCAGCACCCTCCTTCGGTGTGCAATTAAAGAAACAGCACATTGGCCTTGGCCTGGACAAAGAGCTCTCCATGTTGGAGCTTCTAAGAGATGGCAAGTCAGCCTCCAGCATGGATGGCCGTAAGTCATTTTCAAGGGAGATTTGGACATATGAAATTTCCCATCTACCTGCTGCCCTTTGCATCTTTCTTCAGCTCCATGGGAAGATGGCACGAGCATCTTGGGTGTGAGGAAGCAGGGTCCACAACAGTGCAGGGACATGTGTACAGCAGAGGGGCATTCTCTCTAAAATGGAAGTGTTAAGCATAAATTCAACAGGAGGGAGCAGAAATCACACACATCTGCACTGTGCGGAATGCACTGATGTAACCCTCACGACCTGTGGGTTAGGCCCAAAGCTTCCTCTCCCCATCTTCTAGGTGAGGAGACTGATGCACAGAGAGGTTTATTAATTCACCCAAACTTCCACAGCTGGTGAGGGGGGACAGAAGACAAAACACAGAACAAGCTTTGCTTAGATGGATGATGCCATGTGCCGACCTCAAACCTCATGAAAACCAGTACAAGGAAGACAAGAGGAAAGAATACGCTGCCCAGGAAGTGCCCCCTGGCCTCAGAGCTCAGACTCTGGAGCTCAGGTCGGACTCACGTGCGCAACGGCACCTGCAGTCATTTTCAGTAAGGGAGAAAGACCTTTGGCTGCAGGTAGAAACCACAGGCCAAGAGGGTCACTGCCCTCCCCTCCCTACTGTCTTCCTTGCCTACCAGCATCCCTTCCTGAGACAGAAATGCAAGAAGACATTTGTGACACAGCCCTGTGCAGGAAAGAGGGATCACAGCGGGTTTCAGGAGGGTTCCCACCATTCCCCAAACTGATATGAGAGGCACCCAGGACCTAGACTGTTTGTGCAGACAACGTGGTTTATGGTGAACACCTGCTTTCAGGTGTTCAGGAGTCTGGAACATGGGTACATGCCTAGCAGAGTGGCCAGTGTGACCCGGAAAAAACTCAGGACTCTGGCTCTGTAATGAGCTTCTCTGGTAGAAAACGTTTCATATGCACTGTCACAACTCGATGCTGGAAGAAGAAACCGTGTCTCACGTGACTCCACTGGGAGAGTACTCTTGGAAACTCAGGCCTGGTTTCCTCTGAACTTCCCCCCATGTACCTTTTCCCTTTGCTCATTTTGCTTTGTTTTCTTTTTCTGTAATAAATCATAGCCAGGCTTAGGACAACATGCTGAGTCCTATGAGTCTTCCTAGCAAATTACTGAAACTAAGGGTGATCTCGGGTGCCCCAATACAATCCCCAAGGATGAGTCTGGTCCTGGCACCGTGGGACTGACAATGCCATCCTGGCCAAAAGGGGGAAAGAAGTGAAACAAATAAGGTATCAGTGATTGAGAGAGTTCAAATGGAGTCGAGAGGCTACTCTGAAGGTCACTCTTATGCAAGTTTCAGTTAAACATTGCTACCTGCAAAACTTGCCAAACCCCAACCAAAATCATTCCTGCCAATCCTAAAGAACACCTAGGGCAATATGTGGGATTCTACAAGGGTTCCATGTACTAGGATAACTTTCCAGAAACATGCAACCTACAAATGGGTCCCTGGACCAGATAAGTCCTGAAATGCAGAGAGGCCAGCTTTTCCAGAACATCATGTAACTCTATCCTCCATCCCATATTATTGACAGCCCCTTCCAACATGAAAAACTTAGAAAGGCCGTAGCCCAAATACCCCTAAAGAGTAGGAGAAAGATCAAAGGAGTTTAACAAATGAGTATGAGTGCTAAATCAGTATATTGATATTTCTCTTAGTCTCCAGTATCTTAGAGCAGCTAGAAGTAAAAACATAAAATTGTGGAATTGTAACCCATAACAAATTCTAAACTCTGCTCTACAATTAATTGTTGCAGTGCTTTGAAATTCACTGCTTTTTTGTATGTATGTTATTTTTTACAAAAAAGAAAAAAAGTTGATTGTGATGATATTGTGAACCACTGACTGTACACTTTGGATAATCGCATAGTATATGAATAACTATCAATAAAAAATAAAAAGAGCAAACATGAAAACTGCTGTCAGAGCTAGCTTGCTGGACCGCATGAGTATCAACCAAAAGCAACAAGGGGATAAAAGCAAGAGATTTCATTTTGCCGAGAGTGTAATAAGAAGGGCATAAGTATGTGGCTTCATTTATGGGCATGTGCATGATGAGAAATGGTGACGTCACAAAATAAACCAATAGCATATTTACCACTCATATTTAAAAGCAATTCTAAGATCTTGGGGGAGAGCAATTCCAGAGGTGAAGGTATTTCCCTGCTCTGTGTGAAGGCTGAGTGCCCAGGACCCTCTCCCCATCACACACAGAGGGGCTGTCAGAGGCACATCCATTGCCCTGTGCCCTTGGGATTCACCCCTGTGCACAGGAGACACTGAGAATGCTTCATCCACATGGCAGTGGGAAACATCTAAGGGTGTTAAGAAAATGTGTCAAAGTTTGTAAACAAGGCAAGGGTATGACAATGTATCCTTTCAGTGCCATCCTGAAGCATTGCCTGAAATACCTTCTGGGAAAAGACACTCTAATTTGATGTCATTACTATTGCTAGAACCAAGCAAGTTAGACATGAACTTGTGGCTGTTGATAAGGTGTCAATGATTTCTGGGAAGCAGGAAAAAAAGTCTCCAAAGACTATGTCTTTACTGCCCTTTAGGACACTGTGCAATTCTGTCCCTAATTTAAGCAACCTTAGTCCCGCACTTTCTTTCACTGACTCTATATGCATCCATCGCTCTCACTTCCTCTTTGAGCCTACTGATGGAAAAACTGAGTGAAAGGAGGATGTGAGGAACTCTGGATGCCACCCTTATGTCTTGGGAAAGTGAAGCAGTGCCCTGGGGATTCGTTCCCCATTGCTACTGTTACAGTTTAATACAAACTTGGGGGTTTGAAATTACACAAATGTATTCTACAGTTCTGGAGGCATGGTCCAAAAGCAGTTTCACTGGGCTAAAGTCAAGGCATCCATAGGGCTGGTTCCTTCCGGAGGCTCCAAGAGAGAATTCCCCTCTGCCTCTTCCAGCTTCTTGTGGCTGGTAGCACTCCTTGGCTTGTGGCCACATCACTCCCATCTCTGCTCCCATCATCACGTCACTCTCTCCTCTGCTGAAGTAAAATTCCCCTCTACCTCCCTCGTGGGGGACGTTGTAATGGCATTTGGGACCCACCCAGATAATCCAAGGTATCTCCCCATCACAAAGCTCTTAACTTGATCATATCTGCCTTGGAAGGCAACACTCACAGGTTTGAGGATTGGATGTGGACGTCTTGGAGGGGACATTATTCTACTTCCCACATGCCCTGAGTGGATGAACTTATGTGGCCAATCCAGGTGATTTTATCTTGGAGTGCCACAGGTGCATGTCACCAAAATCTCAGTCAGTAAAGCCACATTCTACCTGCCAATCACCTGGGCCTCATGTCTTGGGACAAGAAATGGAAGTTTTAACTACATGGCAGTTCCCAGAGACTTCCCTTCCCAGAAAGCTCCTTGTCAAACAGGTCAGGGGCTTTCCAGCCCAGTTGCTGAGTGGTCTGTCCTTGGAGAGCGCGTTTGAGGATTTCAGAGTTGAGCAAATAAAATATGTGACACTAGATGGCAGCAGCACATAAGCTATTTATTGGGGAGCGGCTTTGACAGGTTGGGTGAGAGAGGTCCTTCAATGAGAAGACCTTCCAGAGATGTGGGCAAAAGGGAGCCACAAAAGGGGAAGCAGGACATGGGAAAACCACTGGGAGAGAGGGGAACTGGGGGGAAGAGTTTGCACATCCAAGTGATGTTAAAAGTTCGCATGATGGAGAGTCTCTGGGTCAGAGAGCTCTAAGGGATGAAGCAAATTGGGGCATTAAACAGCCAGAGCTTCTCTTTTCTATGGCCAGCAGGTGTTGAGTGCAGTTTCACAAGGCATGCAGATCAGGTCAACGCTAAATGACTAAAACGCATTTATGTGGGCTATTTTCAAAGCAGTTGGATGTGTGAGAATTTGAGCAGATTTTTGGGGGCTAGTGAACCAAGACTGCTGCATGCTGTGCCACACTAAAAGCTGCACAGCACTCAAGCCGATGGGCTTGAACCCACACCTGTCACTGGAGGTCTTGTTGATGACCCTTCCAGAGACCGCTGCACATTTCCTCCATGACCCCACACCCAGGAGTCTGATCATCCACCTCCCACGGGGAGGGTGGAGGGGAGGGGGACGGGGTCACCCCAGTGACAGCTGATGCTCACGCTGTGTCCAGGACATGGGGACGCAATGGGAACTCATGGCCTCATGATGGGGACAGGGGAGTGCCAGGCTGAGAAGCCCCCTCCCCACCCCCGAGAGAGACCAGTCCAGGCCCAGCCCTTAGCTCCAGCCTAGGAGGCAGGTTCCAGCCAGCCCCTCTCCCTGTTTTAGGGACATGTCTTTCAAAGTCCATGTGTTGGCGCATCAGTGGATCCTGAATTTCTTTTTAATGAGATAGAACCCCATGGAAGAGTGTGTGATGGCAGATGCTACGGCAGGGGTGGGCAGTGAGTAATTACACTCATCCTGTTGTCCACAGGCGGTGGCAAGGGGAAGGCTCTCCTCTCTGTGACTCGGTCATAAAAGGACGAGAACACGCACAGGGCAGCAGGACAGAGGGGTGGCTGGCTCGAGTTCCTGTGGAGGCCGAGTCAGCAGATCTGGGGAAGGAGAGAGGAGAGGAGCAGATGCTGGGCTGCTGAGACGACTGCCCAGGCGGCCACTGTTCAGGAGAGGAGCAGGCTTTGGAAGCCGGCCCTGGGCACAGCACAGACAGACTTGGCGAGTTGGCGGTGGGGGGGATCCCCTTGGTTTGGGGCCAGGAGACCCACCCCTTGTGTGGGGCTCGGCCAGGGCGACCGCCAGAGCCATGGCCTGGCTGAGAGGGTGAAGCCCCCGAGCAGGGCCTGTGCCCTGGGAACCGGCCTTTAGAGGGAGATTCAGGAGGGGCCAGGGCCAGTGAGGGGCAGAGGAGAGGTGTCCTGTGGGGAAGGTGGGGCTGCAGCTGGCTGTGGGGTCTCGCTGGGTCATGGTGATCACCTGGGGGGTAGGAGTGAGAGACTGTGCCGGGTACAGCACCACTGGGAGGTGGAGGCTGGAGGAAACCAGAGCAGACAGGATGGAAGGAAGGAGAGAGCAAGCAGGCCTGCAGAGGTGGTTGCAGGCCTGCGGAGGTGGGGGAGCGGCTTTTCAGGACCAGAGGGACTCGGGGGCCTTTCCAGGCTGGTGGGACATGGAAGGGGAGTCTGATGAGGGAGGCCAGAGATTAGTGGGGTCCCCAGCGCGGGCAGGCCTCTGTCCCCAGGCGGCAGAACACCTTGTCACCTATGTGCCTGTAGGTGGGGCAGGCAGCCAGGGGGGCTCGGCCATCTCCCGAGGGGGTATGGAGAGCAGGGAGGTGGGGAGTCGTGAGTTTGGGCTTAGTGGGAAAGGGGAAGGAAGGCGGAGGACTGCAGAGAGCACCGAAATATGGGCACGTAACGTTCTCATCGCCCCTCCAACACCTGCGCTATCTCAGCGTCTTGGTCCGCTCACCTGGGAAAGGCTACGCGAGGCCTCCGGATCTTCGGCAGCGTCAGCTCAGGTGCCAGGGAAGGATGTGTGCCCAGAGCTGGCAGCCCGAGGGTGGGCAACACCACTGGCTGTCTGCTTGTGGGCCAACCTGGGAAGCAGGGGCGCCGAGGCCGGGGCGGCGGAAGGACGATCCAGGACTGGGTTTGGCCAGGGGGCTGCCATCGAAGGACAACCATGTAGGGCTGGAGTCCTTGTTGCAGAAGCTGAAGGAGAATGAGGGTAGGCCCAGGGGCCAGGCACCAGCCACGAGACCACACAGGGAGCAAGCCAGGAAGGAGCTGTGCGGCATTAAAACCCATCAGAGCAACCTTTCCCAGAAACCAGTTCTTTAACAGGGCCAGTATCAACACCAACCAAAACGAAGTGCAGCAGGAAATCTCTGGTATTTCATGAGTCACAGAGGATTTATCACAACCATTTAAACATCCCAACCCCAGCTGCGCCCCGACCTTGCTCCCATTGCTGATGAGATGCTGTGCATCCTCGGGCAGATTTTACCTACAGGGAACCTCGGGGCTGCAATAGCAGTGCAAAACAAGTGTATGTTTTTCAGTCTAAATTCCCAGCGACATCACTAGAACTCATCAGAGAAGAGCAAGGGGTCCCGAGCAGTTTGCAGAGAGCAGGGGTCCAAAGCGTCAGCATTTTATCTCTGGCACTGCTTAGCAGAGTGGCCCAGAGAAGCAACTTACATGTCACATCTCTGCACTCAAGTTTCTTCATCTCTAAGACTCTTCCCAACTTAGAAACTCTCTGGCAGTTCTGGGGAGGTGTTTGGGTCTGTTGATTATACTTGGGTTGTAGCCACAGCTGTCTACATCCATTAACCCCAAAACCCTGTTTTTGATGAAATATGCACAGGATTAATAGAAATCTGCCTCCCGTAACAAACTCAGCAAGCATTTAAGTGACTCACAAGTAGCCACTCCCACATGTGGGTGCTGCCCACACCACCTCTCCTGAAGGCCAAGTCAGCCTCTAGGGGCCACTCATCAGTGCTTTCTTTTTCTAAGACCCATGAAAGCCCAGGTTTCTTTATCTTGCTAACGTTTGCAGTCACAGGTAGGTCCTTCCTCAGATCAAATGCTGCTGTGACTCTGAGCAGGACTGATATCCCCAGGCGGTTTGCCTTAAGTCCCCTCTTAATCTATTAATTATTTGTGATGCCCCCGCCCCAGGAGTCATGGAACCCCATAAACAAAACACATTTTTGAACCCTTCTTAAGTGATAAGAATTAGCCCCAAGTTTGTGGGGTGGGCGGGCGTGTTTGGGTCATGTGTTTTAATGGTAGCCACTCACTTCTCTAAATTAGCTTCCCGTGGGTCACCTGTACCACCTAAGGATAAGCAAAAATCTTGAAAATTGTTAAGTGGCAGGATAAGGCATGCTGTTGTAAATCGTTCAGGTTAGATCATTCCACATGTCCACCTGTGACAGATGTGTTTGGATTCTTCTCCCCGCCCGTGACAGGTGTTTGGACTAAGGTCCAAACCCACCCCTGCCCACTACTGTGTGTCAACTGGTGCCCAGGTCCAGCGAAGCTGTGTGAATCAGCCTACAGGGACCACTACATATTTCAGATGGGAATATTTAGGCTCAGCACATAAGATCCTGCAACAACTCAAAAATTATGGAACCCTAATCATGAGTTTTCAGGAGTCAGGATTTAGAGCCAACAGGATCCTGAGACAAGGCAACTACATATGATCTGAGCATGGCTGACACTCCGGCTGGTGTCACACCAGCCAGCAGCGGGGAGTGGGCACTTCTCGCATACCCCCGCCCCCCGCGAGTCCACAGAGGTCAGTGCCCCTACTCAGCACAAGCACACCGCCGCTCCTCCCTGAACTCCGGGGAACACTCAGTGAGCAGGACCATCTCACGGCTCTGCAATCCTGCCTCTCCTTGTTGGGTCACCAGTTCACTAGCTCCTCTGCAAGTCTCGAGGCTCTGGGGGAGGGCACGGCCTCACTTCTCACCCACATCCAGCCCATCAGAGGTCTCGCCGGCTCAACCCTCGAATTTAATCTTAAATCATCCATTTCACCCCCTCCACCAGGGCAGAGTGGCCACCCTCTAGCACCCGGACCACTGGGGCCTCTCCTGCCTCTGCTCCCACAGCCCACCCTACCCAGAGCGGCCAGTCGCTTTGAGAGGCGCCCACTGGTGCTCAGGGATGCTATGACCTGGCCTGGTTAATCCAGTTAGCTGTCCCGAAGCATCTCCCCTGGTCTCTGCTTCTGCACGCCGCCATGGCGCACAGGCCCGCAGGCAGAGGCCCCTGCTCAGGAGGCTCCCTGCCACCTCGGGCATGGTGCCGGCTGCTCCCTGCCTGGAAAGTGCCCAGCTCTGCACACGGCTCTGCCCACTCAGGCCACTGGGCTCCCCGCTCCAAGGTTCCTGCTCGGTCCTATTCACAGCGCACCCGGCACTCATCCCCTTTCTCCACAGCCCTCCCATCATATGGCACTTTGTGCTTCCCGAAACCTCATCAAAAGTGGGGTGCAGTGGGGAGAGGGCCTAGCCATGTTCTCCAGCGGCGTCTGCTCAGCAGACTCGCAGTAAGCACATGTGTCTCCCCAACACACACACCTGCACTCCATGCAAAGCTCTAGCTGCAATAGCTCCAGGACCTGCCAGGGGGCTGCGTTAGCTGGAGACAATCGATTCCACCAATGGTTCATACAAATTTTTATACATTACCTTATAAATTGCAAACACAGTTGCTTTGGTGGACCCTCCCTCCGTAATTACTGAATCAATGATAAAACAAATGAGACAAACGTATTATTTTTCCCCAAAATTGGTTTCATAAAACTGGCACCAGCCTTCTTTTTTGAGGGGGCTGGGGAGGTGGGGGAGGGGGTACTAGTTAGGCAAGGTAATGGGCTAAAGCATTGTCCTTATTAACAAAATTTGAAAATGTGGCAGCCACCCTTCTCCTTGAAAGAAAAGCACATATTCAAACCCAAACACAGAACTGGTTTCCAAAGTTTATTAAAAATCAAAGAATAGAAAAACTTTACATAAAAATATGTCAATTTTAGCTTCCACATTGTTGTCCACACAAAAAAAATCGAAACATGATCTCTTTTGTTGAGCCTGTAGCACGTGACCGCAGTGGTAGCCAGGCCAATTCATTTGGTTCACTGTGAGGGAAACGGGCACGCTGCCCGCTCAGGACGTGCGCTTGAACCCACGCCATGGGTGCGCCTTAGTGTAGGTTTACAGTCGATATTGCTAATGCGTAGAGATTAGTACAGGCCTACGTATCAGTTTTTATAAATATTTCTTTATCAATAGGTTCACAATTTAAATATTTTAAATATTTTTGATAACTTTCGATCATCAAGAACTGCAGACAAAATATGTGCTACTCTATTGTGGAATGCTTCCTGGAAACCCTGCAGTCGCTCGTGGCCGGCAGCTCCCGAGGGTCCCTCGGGCCAGTCCTGCTCTGGGGGCAGCGCCTGGCACTGGAGTTTCCCCTCGACAGGTGCCCGTCACATCCAAACATCACCTCTAAAAAGTCTCCACTTGTGCACACCAATTACATGTCGAGGGAATACACTTTTCACCTCAATATTCTCCACTAGTGGACCCCAAACACCGACCCACCTGTTGGGCCCCAGGCCCCTCGCTTTAACAACAGGAAGTCAGAGGCCCACAGATGCAGCCAGCTCCCAGGACAGCTGCAGCACGACCAGTACATGGGCGAGGCTGGATGGATGGGCTCTTGTTCAAGAAAAAGGTCACAAGGACAATAGCTGTCATGGCAGAACCCTTGCATAGTGTACCTGTACGCATCTGATGCTGGGCCAGCCGCTCGGGGCGCCGCGTGGGGGGGGGCGCTGCTCCCTGCGACATGCTCCCCACGGTGTAGGGAGCAGCTGCAGTACTTCTCCTAAGTTTGCTCTTAACAGAACGAACGCATACTGCTATACAGATTCCTGAATGGAATCAACATAATTCCTTTCTCCACATTCCTAAAACTGGGCACCATTTTCCGGAATGATATTCACCAGACCCCCATTACAGGTTATGTTACTAAAAATGACCGAAATTCTTCAAAGTTCACTTTTTTTTTTTTTTGAGATTTTATAATGTGACAACCTTTTCTCCCCTTAGAAAGTTATACTTCTGGCACTTTAAATGCTGGATTTGTTGTCTAGTTTAAAAGAACCAAAACCAAAAACATTAAAACTGTGGTCACAGCAAGACAGCAAAACCAGCCGGGCAGTTTGTCAACAGGTCGAGGAACCAAGCCCCCTTGTGACCCTGTGAGGCTGGCTCTGCTCCTTCGCCTTGAGCCGAGAAGCCACATGTTCGACCAAAAGAAAAGACATGAAAAACCGAAAACAAAAACCCCTTCTTATGATGTTCCTAGCGACGCGCATGAGACAACCAGCCAATGCGACGAACCCAACTTAGAAAATGCAACTTGGGAAAGGATCTAAGGTTGTTTAAAAAAAATTCCCTCCTCCCTTAAATATAACTTATGTGAAAATATGAAATTAAATAAAAAATATCTGAGTTATTGCACAAATCATATGTTTTCAATATTTACATAGGAAAAACACAGTTCTGAAATTCGAAACAAGAGTATGAGGGCAGTAAAACAATCAGGACTCCCAACCCCACCGTTGAGGAGAGAAGACCACAAAGGGTTCAATCTCCTCTGCCACGTTGACAAACATAGAACGAAAATACCAAAACCACAACGGAACAGCCTCAGCGACGGCAGCAACGCAAAAGCACTTCATGTCTTTGCAGTTCTTGACACAGAGCTGCTTCGGCACTGAACGGGACCATCCTGGGAAGGCAGAGAACGACGTCCACGGTGAGTGAGGCTTCACAAATGGGCACAGCGAGCTGTTCCTGAGCACGACGTGGCCACCAGCACACAAAGAACATGCAGAGTGATCGTCA
This sequence comes from Tamandua tetradactyla, assembly GCF_023851605.1. Classification (NCBI taxonomy): domain Eukaryota; kingdom Metazoa; phylum Chordata; class Mammalia; order Pilosa; family Myrmecophagidae; genus Tamandua; species Tamandua tetradactyla. Next base: position 54,900,421 of record NC_135335.1, on the reverse strand, counting down.
GCAGGCACCTCAAGCCCCCACAGGCTGGCGTGCTGGGTGCTGGTCTCCGCTCCCTGTGAGGGTTCCCAGGCCGCTCGGCGTCCGGCGGTAAAATGGGAGGTGGGCGGGGCCGGAGGGACAGGAGCCCTTATCTGCTGAGACTGACAGGCAGACTGTCCCTCGTGTGTGTGTGTTTTTTCCTCCTCCAGCCAGTACGGTTGTACTGGTGGTGTCCCCTGTTGCCCGCGGGCGGCCGCACACCTCCACTGCCCACAGAGCTGTAGGTGCCGCCTTGGCTGTGTCCATGCGAGCCTTTCACGGACAGTTTCATGCCATTGTGCTGCTGGAGAGAAAGATGGGTGTAAGCACTGGGACCATCCCGGAAAACCAGAAACCACTCCCATGTGAGCATTGCATCGGTGGGCTCAAGCAAAGCCCATCCTAAAGGCAGAGTTGAGGCCACCTCAGGTTCAGCAAATCTCTAGCAAATGGACGTCGGAAACTAGTCAGAATGTGTGAATGCTGCACAAACCTGCTCAGCACTGGTACACTAAGTACTTCAGTCAACAGAAGGTGGCACTCTCTAAATTTCAAAGTAACCATTACGTTTGAGACACACAGCATTATTCCCACTCAGTGATGCACAAGTGAGAAACAGGAACCAATTCATGCTCAAACGCATTTAGGACTTCACTTCTAACTTGCCTTATTTGTCCATGAAAATAAGGAGGCCCCTCTTCCTCTCTGCAGTCAGCCCTACCATCTGCACTGACACTCTGCAAACACCTGCGTGAGTCTCTAGCTAGCTCTTCACTCTCAGCATCTGCCAATCTTCACATAAGGCTGCATGTGCCCAGGTCCATTCCTAAAGCATCTGTCCTATCATGCCAAATCCACAGGCACAAGCAGACCAGAAGAACATGCAAACTGGCTTCAGGAAGGTTTCACAGCAAAACAAACAGCAGAAGAGGGCAGAGAAAGGAAAGGCACAGGAGTACTGAAGGCTGCTTCTCCTTCCTGCACAGATGATCATTTTTCCCTGAGGATTTCTAACATAGGCTGGCAGGGAACAACTAGCCATGCAATGACAGCTTTTTCTGTGGCAAGGTGGGTAGATCCAAGGAGGAAAGTTCTATTTCTTCATTCTTAAAAAACAAAAAATAATCATTGGGAATTAATGACACAGGTCCAAGAGTCAACCCTCAGGCAGCCAAAATTCACTAGCCAATATGCTTAGACAAGCAAGAAGAGCCAACTAGAGGAATACACGCTGACAAGCAATGTAGCAAATACCATGAGCCCAAGGGGGGACACTGGCCTTCAGGCCCTTCAATCTGATCCCTGCTGGAAAAGTCCATGCCCCCAACCCACCAAGGGCAGAGTCGTACCTTATGATACAGGTGAGGGCTGGAAAGTGCGTTGGGAGATGCCGAGGGGATGGCCGGGGAAGACATGTGGTGAACGGCTTTCAAAGACGGAGTTCCTTCAAGCCCCACTTGTCTACACGGAACAGGGGCGACCCCGAGGGTGGGGGGAGGTATAGTGAACCTGGTCTAGGAAAGAAACCAGAAACATCCAGTAAGACAACATCAGGCAAAATTCAAACAATCTGGGTGATACAGAGAAGCACAGTGAAGTCAAGATGGTGGGACATTTTGTGAATAGTCCACTTGCTTACAGGCTCATTAGAGTAGTTGCTACAATCTAGTAACATGGTTTTAAACTGGAGACATGCATGCCCTGAAATAATGGCTACAATATGATGTACACACACTGACTCAATACAAATTAAAATTCATCAAAGACCAAAGCAAAGGTTCAAACAAGATTACAGTCTCCAGAATAACCAATGTTACTGGGTGTCTGAGAGCAGTGGGGAGATCTGCTGCCCAAGACCAAGCCCTTCACGGGGCCAGGCCGGTCCTGTCGGCTTCGGGGAGGGAGACCTCCCCACACACTGTCAGGCGGCTGGGATTCTCTCTTGGAACCTCATGCGTTTACCCCAAATACCCCTGGTGGGGGGGCAGAAGCCGGGGTCTCTGCCAACGGCACATCACAGCCTGGGTGACTCTGCACGGAGAGCAGGGCAAGCCCCTGGCAGAAGCCCCAACAGCCAGTCCCAAGGCCCCACCCCATGAGAGCCTCCCTGGGGGCACCAAGGGTCTTCCCTGGGCCAGGGGCAGGGCTGACTTGCACCCAGGAGTAACTGCGAGGACTGGCCAGGACCCAGGGAGGGCCAGTCCTCATTCCCCAGCCACTTCCTTGCCCAGAGAAGGATGGGAATGCCATCCAGCTCCAATGCACCGCTGTGTCTCCTCCCTGACCAGAAACAGCCCCAAGCACAGGGTTTCATCACCTGCAAACTGCACAGGTGAAACTGTACATAGGGTGCTTTCAAGTGGGATTTTACTAGACTTTTCCCATAGTGAGTAATTGTTTAAGTCAGGAAGGTCTTTGAACCTTGCTTGAACTTTGAATTTTCTTACTATTTCAGCCTCACTACTAGCACTCAGTCACTACAAGCCCAACTTCTCCTCATGGATAGTGCAAGTGCCTGCGCGCTTAGCTGAGGGCATGAATGAGGCTGCCAGCAACTGCACGTCCTGCTCCCACTCGCAGCCGCCGCAGAGAGCAAGGGGAAGTGGCAGCCAGGGACAGCCCGCGACGGCCCTGCCAGGGGCTGGCAGCAGGGTTGCCCCACGGCAGGGCTGAGTCTAACAGCGCTGTGATGTGATGTGGACGCTGCTTAGAGGCTGCAGGACATGCTCCATCTTGTGGCTGCTGTGGTGATGCCTTCGTGCCCTGTGCCACACGCCACGTGCGCAGCGACAAGACTTCTCCATGCGCTAACAAAGGACAGCCCACAACAGAACATATTTGTATCATTTTATGCTCAAATAATACCTTATGTTCTAGAAAGTAGTTTTACTTTGCTTTTAAGTAAATGTGTTGGGGGTTATTTTCACACGCATACATATTCAAATGACGTATACTTGAGACGTACATACAGTATTAAATAATCAAAGTTATTTTAGACTTTTCATCTTGTCTAAATAAAAAATTTAGTAAGCTTGTTCTAACAGAAAAAGTCCTAAAAATAATGGCTAACAAAATAAAATGATGAGGGCAGGCCACAGTGGCTCAGCAGGCAGAATTCTTGTCTGCCATGCCAGAGACCTGGGTTCAATTTCCAGTTCCTGTCCATGCAAATAAACAAACAAACAAAACAAAATGGTGAAAGTCAAAGTTTACATAAAAACTTTCAAAAAATCTAAATACAGGCATTACAAGATGAAAATAGGCATGAGTGTCTGTTTCTGCCCAGTGAGAGGGCAGGTGGACAGCACCTGAGCCCCTCTCTGACCAGCCCAGGCAGCGGCCTCAGGTTAGGGAGGGGGCTAACCTGCAGGAAGGAGGACCTTCCCCAAAAGCCACCCCAGTACTAGAGATCAAAGAACTTCCTCATCTCTACAAGCGGTACTACACGGACCTCAAAGACAGTTTTAGAAACTATTTTTTCTAGGAAAACAGGGATTACAGCCAATCCATAAATATTGAGAGAACTTCCTATATAACCAGACAGAAGTGCCCTTTAAAAGTTCTTGTCCTAATTCAAAAGAACCAGCAACCTCCTACAATGCATTCAAACCCCCAACACCGTACCTGGCTGTTGGCTGTCATTACCAACGTCCGAGAAGCTGTGGGCTGGGCTTTGCCGCTGGGCACAGGCAGCGCGGTGGGCAGGCTAGCCACCAGTGGAGTCGGGGCTTGCAGGCTAAACTGGTAAACGCTGGGTGTGGTGCAGGGAGGCGTGTCCGAATCCTTTAGCAGGAAAAATAGACAAGAAGCTACATCACAAGGGTCATGAGAGGAAGCTGTGCCCACGCCGAGGCTAGCTGTAAAAAGTTAGCACACGTCTACAACTGCTGGGCAATGGCAGCCCAAACTCTCCAAATTCCCTTCAAGTGACTAGGAAACTGAAAAAGCTTACTAAAGGAAATAAAGAAAAGACATCTGAACTTAAATTTTTTATCTCCAAATGGGATTTAAGAAAAAAAAATTCCAGAAAGCCCACTGTGGGCAGCTTGGGGGGCCACCTGTCGCGCTAGCCCCGGGACCAGGGTACAGCACTCCAAACCGCCCCAGGAGAAGGCACAGTGGGGAACCCTGGCGGCAGACTCCAGGTTTGCCTCACAAGAACTTCTTTGGCCTAATTTAAGAAGTGACAAAAGCTCAGGAGGAAACATAGGTCTTAAAGTCTACCAAGAAAATGGCGCACCCAGCAGAGGCCCGGGGCACACTCACGATGTCGCTTCCAGAGAGGGAGGACACAGACGAGGCAGAGGAGCCAGAGGAGAGCAGCTGGGGGCTGGAGAGGGACAGCGTCAGACGCTGGCTATAGGGCTCGGCGTCTCGGCTCTGGGGCTGCTCCCCGTTGCACACAGCGATCCGCTCTTTTATCTTAATCCTGGTGTCTGTGGGGGGAAGACAGTCTCGTTCCTAGCTCACCAGCTGGCACAGACCCCATGGCCCAGCAGGGCAGCTGCCAACCCCACGTGCTGCTGAGCCCTCGAAATGCCGCGGATGAGATGACAGCGGAACTTGAGATTTTGTTTAGACTTAAATTTTTAAAATGATAATTCAATTACTAGAAAACATTAAATATGCTGGGAACAACTTGGGTTTGTGGGTCCTTCTAACTATAAGTGTTATAAGTCTAAACGCATATCAAGGTTCCCAACAAATTGTGTTAAGTGTAAACACACTGGATCACAAATTAATTCCTAGTACCCAAAAGCCTGTAAAACTGCTCAGTGATAATTTCTTACAAGCTGAACTGTTAATGTCTTGCCTGTGTTGGGTTGAATAAAACATATTATAATGAAGTTAATTTCACTGCTTGGACCTCCACTAACACAGCACCTACAGACTAAGATCACAACACACACATCCTGCCACTACAGGACAGCATGGGTCCACGTCTCAGGGTTTTAAATCCAACTGAAAAGCTAGACAGTTTCTTAGTTTGAACTCTCTACCGTTTAGGGACAAAAGATGCTTCTGCATTAGTCCTCAAAAATCCAGAGCAATGTGCCGGAATTGGTTTTCTTACCAAGAGCAGGTGATGGGCTGATTTTGCTGCCCCATTTCTCCTTGATCCACCTTCGGTAGTCAATCACTTCCTGAGTGACTTTGATGATTCTTCCTAAAGTACTGCAAAATGATAAGGTTTGCAATAAATACCATTCGACAGACATCAGGGAGATGATAACGCCCTCCAATCAGCTACCACGTACTTCTGAAGAAATATCATCTTGTTCAGCAGAAGAAAAGCTAAAATAACTTCACAAAATACCCACAGCTTCTGAAGTTTAAACCTATTGCACTCTTGAGCTCATGGCAGAGAAAAAACAGGCCCGATTCTATCCAAGTCCTTGACCCTACATCCAGCCACGAGGGTCCCAAGCTAGGAAGCAACTGCCCTCTTGCCTACCAAAACCACCAGCGCCAGCTTCTGTCCCCACCACCTGGGTGCAAGTGCACAGAGCTTGCCCACAGACCCAAGTGTCTGTGATGGGGCCTGGCCACAGCCCAAGCACGCTGTGCGGGGAGTCCGTTGGACCCAGGGGCACCCCACCACAAGACATGCAGCCCTGCGGCATCCTCAGTGCACTGACAATGTGCACCGATCACAGCGCTTCTCTCCCCGCTTCCTGACCATGTCCCGGCCCTCAGCCCCTTAACCCCCAGCCTCTGCAACTGCATAATCTGGTGTCAGAATAAATAATTCTGGTTCCCAAAAGAGACAAAGAAAAATGTTCCAAAAGGGAGCATGCGGGGCAAATGCACATGAGAGCAGGGAGCACGGACCTGCATTCACGAGGAAGCTCAAGGCCCGCCTTCTAAAGGCTGCCTGGAGAAAAACCCACCATGCTCCAAAGTCCTAAAAGGCAGAAATCACCTCCCTAAGTAAAACGCCCTGAAGATAATGTTAACTCCCCAAATAAGACCAATTTTAACTTTTGACCAAAGGACCAAATATGGCTGTGTCCTGCTCCTCTGAAAGGTCGTCCTCACCATGAGTTTCAAATGCAACTTGAGCAAGGCACGCCCTTCAGGTAAGCCCCATGGGTGCAAGGGGCAGGCGCGGCGTGCTGACTCCCAGGGCAGGCCAGGTCCAGCACACCCAGCCCCACTCCACTCACCTCTCGGAGTCCCTGTTGGGGTAGGATCTCGCCAGCGGGGACACGGCATGACTGAGAACGATGTAGGCGTAGTCAAAAACCTGCTTCACCTGCATAGCCCCGTACGAGCTCCGGCCAACGTCATTTCCTGAAACGGAAGGGCAGCGGGCTTACTGGCCACACCAGGCACTTACCCGGACTTTCTGGATCTTCTCCACGAGCCATTCTGAAGTGGGCCTCACCCCTGAGAGTCTGTAGAGCCAGCTCAGCCAACGAGGGGCACAGCGGGCACCACCCGCAGGCGCGCTGCACACCCTCAGACCCGCCTCCACGACGAGGGACCTGCTCAGGCCGGGGCGCTCCCCACACGGAGGAATTTTTGTTAAAAATGCATAGAAGTGCAACAATAAAAAATACCAAATACAAGTGAAAAAGACAAACTGGGGGGTGGGGGTGGGGGAACAACTCGGATGACAAAAGTTTCCCTAACATGTGCAGGATTATCACAAAATCGACAAGAAAACAGACCTGCAGACAAACAGACAAAACACGTGGATTTGCACAAAGAGAAACACAGATGAGAGGTGTGGCCGCAGCTGCCGCTCAACCATTTCTGTGCCTATCTACGAATGACTTTATCTCCAACACTAAGAGAGACAGCTAACAGATGCTCAGTAAACATTGGTGGAACTGATAAATAATGTTATGTTTACTCCCACTCCTTGTGGAAAAAGTGTAAATTAGATGTAGATTTCCAGCGTGATCTATCAGGTGAAAGCCGCCAATAGGATCAAAACTGGATAACCTGGGGCCTGGCTCCGCATCCATCAATGCACCCCAGCCCAGCAGAAGGAAAAAAGCAAGCTGCAAATGCGGTTGTATTGTCTAATGCCACCTAATCAGTAAGATGGCAAGAAAAAATAACAACATCCTTGTAGGAAAAAATTGGAGAAATATTCACATCATAATGGGATGGGATTGTAGCATACTTCATTTTTCTATTATATGCCTCTGCAATGTGAATGCTTTACGAAGAACAAAATAATAAAAATACTTTCATAACTGGAATAAAAAAGTTCTTAATTCTTACTTCTGACCTTTTTCTGGTTGATTAGAGAATGCAAAGACAGTAAGTTAATTTGAAATAGTAAAGAATTCTGAGAAAGTGTCACCATTAACTCTTCCAGCACAGGCGGCAGACTCCAGACAGGATATGCTGTCCCTGACCCCCACAGGGCTGGCACTGCTGATGCCACTGGGCCCAGCCCCTTACCGGGTAGCAGGGGGTCCTCAATGCACAGCATGGATGGGCGGTAACCACTTGTCATGGCTTTCATGATCTCCTCTTTGGCGATGTAGGCACCTCCTTCTTTTATTCTAATACCAGTTTTCAAGTAATTAAAATTTCTCCCATATAGTTCAAAAAATTCTACGAGAAGCATTCCAAGGTTTTCATCAGCTCTCCGGGCATCAATTCTCGGATGCAACTGTAAAATCAACACATGGGGATTATCTTCTGGAAGCCTGGGGGTCTGCCCCATGGCCATTTCTCCACTGCCAAGGACATGTGCTCACCACTAGCATCCAGGAGCCGCAACAAAACCTGAGCAGCCTCTGCCAACCCAGAGAAACAAAACCTGAGCAGCCTCTGCCAACCCAACAAAACCTCCACACCTGAACTTCTTATAGGCTTCACTGAAACTGGTCATACAAAAGGCAATTTCCTACAAACACATATAGCTGATTAGCCACAGGTTACAATCTATTGACAGATAAGCTGGCCACAGTCGGCCAAACTTGGTCATCTGGAAGGTGGATGTAATTTTGCAGACTGTGGTCAACTTAATTTTGTTATTCTGAAATACAACCAACAGGGGGCAGTATTAGCTCGCCAGTATCGCAAGTATCATGTCAAACCATAACGGGAAATGATTAACTTAGCTGTGTGTAGGCAATTAGTATTAAATCATAATATTTCCAGCAATCCCACTTCCCTGCTCTTCATACTTCAGCAGGTAAGTAACTGAGCAGGTTAAGCCTCAGCCTATGCCAACCTGTGCGCCCCCTGATCTGAACTCATGACTCCCAGTGACTGAGACCCAACTGTCCACAACGGTGGCCTCTGGCCACAGGGGGCATTTCCTAAAGATAATTAAAATAAGGAATAAAATTTAAAATGAACAAAATAAAAGGTCCCCAGGTCAGTCACAGAGGCCACGTTGCAGGTGCTCACTGGCCACGGAGACATTTCCACTTGCTCGGAGAGCCCCAGGGCCAAGGCCCATCCGAGGCACGACACGACTGGTGGCAGAAGCCCTGGCAAAGGCCAGTGGCTGGCCACACCTGTGACACGGGGCTGTCTGGAAATGCTCCTTCTAAGGCCCACAAGGATGTCTCAGGTTCAGAAAACTTGGGCCTTCTGAGAACACTTCCCAGGCCTCAGCAAGATGAGCTCAGGGCTGCCAGGGGTGCGGCTCTGTGGCCTGAAGGACGCAGGGCACTCAGGGGTGGACACGGGTCCAGCGACCCCACCCATGCCACAGGTGAGGATGCCCCGAGCAGACGTCTGCACTGCTCAGGCCTGACAATGGTGGCAGGGGCGGACGCCACTGTGATGACGCCATTGGACAGCTTGCCTCATAAGGAACTGAAGCTGCTTTAGACAATGTCAGAAAATTGGGAAGAAGGACCGTAGAACATGGCGGAGGGGATGAAACTACAGTTGGAAAACAAGTGTGCCCGCCATTCTCACCACTTTTAAAGCACTTGTTCTAGGATCTACCTGAAAAAGGAGGCACAATAAAAGTAGCTTTCTCAGCGCTTCTACTGCACATTGGCAGTGATGACGAGAAAACCACTAAATTCTGGACATGAAACCCTCCCTAAGCACAGCCACAAGTACAGAAGTAATAGTAAGTAGGGAAGAATACGGCTATGTGGCCACAACAGAGAGGCAGGAGCCTATAAAGAACAGGGAATCCTTCATTAAAGAAAATGTAAATGGAATAATTAAGGTTGCAATTAACTTACAGGCTATTTTATGGGCCAAAAGAAAAAAAAAGCATAGATATGTTTGTCAATACATCACAGCATTTATCATTTAGGTAGGTTTCCTATTAAAAGGTTTTTCATCCTATTATTCAACAAAGTAAGGATGATCTAAAATTTAAGAGAAAATATTAATGTTTCATCAACCTGAGAAGGAAGCCTCTCTTTATTATCGTACATGGTGCTCAACTTTTTTCTAGGTCAAATTTTTCATGTAAGTCACAGCAAAAAAAAAAAAAAAATTTTTTTACACTCTATAAAAGTATGGCAGTTTTAAACATACAAAATATTCTCCCTTGAATTTGGATCAACCTATATTTGACTTACTGGAACCAGGGAAGCCCTCCCTACCCCAAGAGTGGGAGCAGCTAAGCCATGAATAAGCTCTGAAGGAGCAGTGGACAAGTGACTCCATCTATTAAAATCCCAAGCCAACTTGACCTATGATCCCCAACAGGGGCCCAAAAGCCAGTACTGGTGGAATTCCTGAAACCACTGCTCAGGGAATCCAACAAGAACCTGCTCTTACCCAACCTTCAGGTAAACGCTTCCCAAGAGAGAAAGCATACGCACCTGCAGAAAGCTAATGGCCATTAAAATCAGGCTGTACGAGCTAATTCCACCTGTAAAAACTTCATTCAGGTCCCTCTGCAGGAGGAACTGCTTTAATACTAAAATCAAATAAGGCAGCAACGAATATTTCTGTGAATTAAAACAAAAAGAGAAAGAAAATATGTACTAATTAATTAATATGCTTTTTTGTTTTGTTTTGCATGAGCAGGCACTGGGAATCGAACCCAGGTCTCTGGCATGGGCAGGCACCAGGAATCGAACCCGGGCCTCTGGCATGGGCAGGCACCAGGAATCGAACCCGGGCCTCTGGCATGGCAGGCACCAGGAATCGAACCGGGGTCTCTGGCATGGACAGGCACCAGGAATCGAACCCGAGTCTCCGGCATGGGCAGGCACCAGGAATCGAACCCGGGTCTCTGGCATGGCAGGCGAGAACTCTGCCTGCTGAGCCGAGCCACCATGGCCCAACCAATTTATGCTTTAAAGAAATTTCACATAGCAAATTTCACAAGGCAGGCAGGAAAGCTTACTCCCTCTGACTGCCCACCTGAAGGTCAGCTCCACCACTCCCAGCCGGGGTCTGGGAACCAGTGGGGGCCCTGAGCAGGGCCAGCAGGGTGAGGGGCCGCCCTACAGGCAGGGCCCAGGAGGCCAACACATCCAAGGTGCCTCACAGGCGACGCAGCTGCAGGTGAGGGCCCCCACCCCACACCCGGGGACTCCTAGGGGAGAGCAGCAGAGGGGAGCAGGAAGGAGCAGTTAGGAGGTAGGGCCAGCACACTGCCACTACATCTCCCAGAATAAGGGAGGGGGTGGGTCTTCCCGCGATGGAGGCAGAGCTTGGTGTGAAAGGCGGCAAGGAGGTGCAGGGCGGCCCAAGAAGGAGGAGGGGGTGGGGGGCTGCTGGGGTCTGTCCCATGTCCCACGTCCCTGGGTGAGGGACTGCTGGGTCTGTCCCATATCCTTGGGTGAGGGACCTGCCAGGGTATGACGATGGCCGTGGCCCACTGGGGTGGGCTCGAAGGAATACCGACGCAGAGGAAAGGGCACACGTGAGCACGTGGTCCCCTGAGGCCATGAGAAGTCGGGGTCCAGGTCACAGTGGTGCTGTGCTTGTGTAGAGAACCCCTCCATCCATTTGAGAGGAGGAAGGGCTCACCATCCCTCTGGGCAGCGGACTGGCCAGGGCTCACAACGCATCTGCTCGGGAGGTGGTGTGGGATGCCCCCCTGCTCGCAGCCACGGGCCCTGACTGGGGCGTGGACAAGCTCGCCGATGTCACATGTGCCCTTCCTGAGCAAGAGCTCAGCAGACACTTCTGACAGAGCCCCCTGACATAAGGTAGCAGGCAGTTTGGGGACCTGCAGCATCTCTATAAACGGCAGGTAGGTGGGTACCCAGCTGCACGGTCCGTTATCAAGGGCTACACGAGGACACTGCACAACAGCCAGGCCAAGTCCCAGCCAAGGGGTGACACACCTTCATGTAGTTCTTGATGAACTCGGCTGCCCGCACGCCCGTCTCCATGTTGAAGCTGATGTCCACTTTAACTTCAGTCTCCTGGTCGGTGAGCTTTATTATGGGCACCTGCAGAGGTGCAACGTAAGACTTGTGCTTTACCCCATGATTCCCCACTCAGGCCTCAAAACGTTTCAAGAAAACAAACAGAAGGGGTCTAGGGCCCGTTCACCCTGGAACCCCCAGCCCTGGAGCCAGCTGCCCCACACCACCTGGCCCTGCAGCCTGGTGCAGACCCAGGGCTGGTGACCCAAGCTCCCTGTGGCCATCTTGGGGAGGGGCAGGAGTGGGGGGAGGCGGGGAGGGGAGGGGGAAGGGCGGGAAGGGGCAGGGCGGGAAGGGGCGAGGCGGGGAAGGGAGGGGGCCAGGAAGAACCTGGCACTGGCAGCCAACACGGGGTCCCCATGCTCACCTTTGCTATGATTTCTGGACACATTCCAACTGACCTCAAAGCTATTTCAGAAACTAAGTTTTGAACTACTAACTAGCATTGTCCTAACAAGATACTCTGGGTTTTCATTCTCAGGACAATTTTAACCAAAAAACTTTTTTTTAATTTTTGTTTTTAAGATGAGAGAATAGTTTGGAAATACTTCCATCAAGAATTACCCCCAAAAGGCATGTGAAGCCCACTTCATGAAGGGTGCCCAGGCCATGCCTCCTCCACCCCCTACCATATACCTGTAAAGTGCTCCTCAAGAAGGAAAGGAATGCTTTGCTTCCTTCAGTCCATAACAAATAAAAATTGATGTTCTCTTCACCAAAACAACCAGGGACTAAAGCTTTTTAAAACTCTAGTGTGGGAAGTCAGTGTAAAAATACTTCCTTTGGTACACACCTGGACTGGGGCCCAAACCACAAACCTTGGCCCCACCCCAATCAAGACTGAGTGAGACACCCCCCCCACCCCTCCAAGCTCTGCATAACCAGAAAGTACTGGCAGGAACATGCTTCTCTAAGCTTGAGGAAACAGTGAAAGGATGCAGCCACAGGCAGGCGCAATCAAGAAAGAGCTACGTGAAAGCAGGGGAACTCGGGGGCCCGACCGGCAGCCCCCCTCAGCAGCTCGGCACAGGACTGGGTCCCAGTGCCAGAGGGTGCAGAGCGGCCTCCTAGGCCTGGGCCGATCTGACCAGTGGAGGCCTGAGTGGCTTGTCCTGCAGAAGGCCGGGGACAGCGGGTGAGCCTGCTGCAGGAACCAAGAGGAACCTGCTTCCCAGGGAAATGGACACAGAACCGTGCCAACGGGGCCATTCCCAGGCCACACGTGCATGTCTAAGACAAGAGGCCCGAGACACAACCGTAATGTACCACCAAGGACCAGGGAGTCCCAAGCTCTGGCCTGGAGCCACTCTCCAACCTCTTCGTACGCTCCTCGTACAGGTGGGTCCTGAAGGACAGTACGTACAGACTCTGAAAGGTGGTGTTTTTGTTTGTTTGGTTTTTGTTAGCTCCAGGCATTCAAGGAAAGTGCTGTCATGATACTAAGTAGATACGAGCTTAAGGAGCAGATCCCTCAGAGTACAAACTCCAGTGATAACATATGGACAGATAAAAATGTCCAGGTCTCAACAAAAGGTTACAAAGCATACAGGGAAACAGGACGCGACGGCCCAGGCAAAGAGAAGATGAAAGCATCAGAAACCATCAAAGAAGAGGATTGACCTGGGAAGTAGCAAAGACCTTAAAAAATGGTCCTAAACAAGCTCTGAGAGCTAATGGAAATATGGACAAAGAACTAAAGGAAATCATGAAAAACAGAGATGATCACAAAGAGAAAGTCAACAGACAGGTGGAAGTGATGAAAAGAAACCAAGCAGAGCTGAAGACCCACTGGGGCGAAGATTCAGTGGAAACAAAGACAGGACCACTGCAATCTTTCATTCTGATCAGCAGAAAGAGGGAATGAAGAAAGTGAGAAGACAGAGGTGGGCTCTTTCTCTCAGACAACACAAGAAGCAAACTCACTGCCCTCCCCCTCTCTACATGGGACGTGACTCCCAGGGGTGTGGACCTTCCTGGCAACATGGGACAGAAATCCGAGAATGAGCTGGGACTCAGCATCAAGGGATTGAGAAAACCTTCTCAACTAAAAAGGGGAAGAGAGAAATGAGACAAAATTAAGTGTCAATGGCTGAGAGCTTCCAAACAGAGTCGAGAGGTTATCCTGGAGGTTATTCTTACACATTAGATAGATATCACCTTTATAGTTAAGGCATAACAGAGAGGCTGGAGGGAACTGCCTGAAAATGTAGAGCTGAGTTCCAGTAACCATGTTTCTTGAAGATGATAGTATAATGACACAGCTTTCGCAATGTGACTGTGTGATTGTGAAAACCTTGTGTCAGATGCTCCTTTTATCTACGTATGGTACAGACAGATGAGTAAAACATAGGAATTAATAATAATGGGGGAACAAATGTTAAAATAAATTTAGTAGACAAATGTTACTGATCAATGAAAAGGAGTAATAAGGGGTATAGAAAAAAAATAGGGGAAATAAAGGCTAAAACATATCGGATAGATGGAAATACTAGCAATCAATGCGAGGGAGGGGTGAAGGGCATGGTATGTATGAGTTTTTTTCTTTTTTTCCTCTCTATTTCTTTTTCTAAATTGAAGCAAATGTTCTAAGAAATGATCATGGTGATGAACATACAACTATGTGATGATATTGTGAGTTACTGATTATATACCAAGAATGGAATGATCAAATGGTAAGAATGTTTGTGTTTGTATGTTGTTATGTTTAAAAAAATAAAATTACAAAAAAAAAAGGAAGTGAGCAGAGCCTGAGGAGTTTTGGGACTCCATCGAGCATGCCAAAATCTGCATTATGGGGGTCCCAGAAGGAGAAGAGAAAGAAAATTCAAAGAAATAATGGCTGAAAGCTTCCCAAATTTAACGAAATACATGAACATACATCCAACATGCTCAAGGAACTCGAAACAGGATAAGCCCAAACAGACCTAAACATGCCACATTCTAATTAAACCGTCGGATGCCGAAGACACAGAGAGAATTCTGAAAGCCACAGGACAGAAACAATGAGTCACCTACACGGGAGCTAAGGAAGACTGAGTGATCTCTCATCAGAAACCACGGGGACAAGAAGGCAGTAGGTGGTGTACTTAAAGTTCTGAAAGCAAGAAAGTGCCCAAGAAAAATGGGGCAGAGATTAAGATAGTCCCAATTACACAGAGGTGGGAGTTCACCACCACCAGACCAGTGCAACAGGAGATGCTAAGGAGAGTTCTGTCCGCTGAAAAGGACAAGAGATCGAAACTGCATGAGGAAATAAAGATTTCCGCTGGGAGTGACGTCACAGGTAAATCAATACCAGTCCTATTGTATTTTGGGTATGTAACTCCATTTTTCACTTCCTTCAGGATCTAAAAGCCAAATGCATAAAGTGTAATTTACTATAAGAACTACATGACCGCGGGGCTGGGGAGCAGAGGAGCATGAGAACACAGCATATTTACAGTACTGAGCTTAAGCTGGCATCAAAACAGGCGAGCTGTTACACATCTGGGGTGGAACACTGAGGACACATGCTAACTACAAAGAAAACAGCAGAGAATATGCAAGCTCAAAGAGACAGAAAGAGTTCAGAATGCCACAGGTGGGAATCAGGGGGCCTGGGGAAGCTACTGCCTCCAGGTGTAGGTGTCGGCTTCCGGAGATGGGGCTGATTGACGGATGGAAGGTGGTGAGGGCACCACAAACTGCAAATGTGATTAAGGCCATCCAAGGGGAGCCTGGAAGTGGCTGAGACGAGGAAGTTTATGTTGAACACGTTTTCACAAAATAAAAAAAAAAGGACAACTAAAGAAACAATGACAATTAAATGCAATACACGATTCCGGGTGGGATCCAGCAAAGGGGAAAAAGGGTCAAAGAGACATTATTGGGGCAAATGAAAAAACTGGAATATGAAACATGCTTTATATCAATGTTAAATTTCCTGAACTTGACAACTGCACTTAAGATGGTTACATAAGTGAAATATCCACATCCTTAAGAAACGTGTATGGCAGTATTAAGTGTTCAAGAAGCACAATGTAAACAATTTATACTCAAGTTCTCAGAAAATGGATAGGCAGGCACACAAATGAAAGGAGACAGGTGGACTGGCACAGCAAATGTAGCAAAACGTTAAAACTGAGGGATGGGGGGCAGGGGTGTGCTGGAGTTCTCTGGGTAGGTTTGCATTAATTGCCGGGTGCAGTGGTACCAGAGAGGGGCCAACCAACCCACCCTGATCCTGAGTTTGAAATCACTGAGATCAACAAGGTAAGTATGTCCCAAGAACACAGAAAAATAACAGGTTTTCCAAAATGATTCATCACAAATTGTTTCAAAAGAAGCCCAAGGCCCAATGCCTAAGCCTCAGTGTTGTAACACCACCACCGCTAAGAGGAGCTCTGCATGTCCCCACAAGCACCTTTCCCACATGCCTGGGCCACCTCTTTCCCAAAATCACTCCTGGTACTTACCTGCCTTATACCCACTCTTTCTCACAGGGTAAAGCCCCCAATACTGAAAATTAATAAATTTAAAAAACGCTTTTTTGGTCATTGTTCAAACTACACAAGCTCTCGATTTAAACCGGCTTTCTCCCCAACTGCTGCACCCATGCTGAAGAGAGCACTGAAAGACCGCAGACAGAAAGGAGCAACAGTGGACAAGCAGGGTTTGCCTTGTGTGGTCTGCACTGACCCCTAGCAACAGAGCAGGTCTACTGAACACCGGCTAAGGACTAAACCAAGTCAACCCAAAAGGCACGGTCAGGCCCAACCCCTGTCCTGAGGGTGTGAGCCCAGAGGTAAGGAGGCTCTTTGAAGGTGTTATTAGTTAAAGGGCTCAAGTTGAACAAAAGTGGGCTTTAATCCCACAGGGCTGACGTCCTGTAAGCAGAGGAAACTGGACATGGAGAGAGAACCTACAGGGAGCGACCAGAAGCCAGAAGCTGGAAGTCAAGGGAACCCAGAAGGGAAGGGAGAAGATCCTGCCAGGTGCATGGCTGTGGGACAGAAAAGTCAAGGAGCCCCAAAGGCTGCGGGTCAGCCAGAAGATGCCAATCCCGGGAGGGAGCATCTGGCCTCTGAAGCCCTGAGCCAATCAATTCCTGTTGAAAGTAACCCACGGTGTGATATTTGTCTTTAGTAGCCAGGAAACTGAAACAGTATGGCATGATGAGGCACCCATCGTAATTTCTGACAATCAGCTCAAAAATGAAAAGGACATTAATAACACTTCATAAAAGCTGGGACACTAGTTTAAAAATGAAATGCTATGCCTAGAGGACAGGGGAGATAGTAACTGTCACACAAAAGAGATTTATCTGTTCCTAAACCTTGGTCTTATATAAACCTTAACAAGTATACCTCAAAGCAATCTCATCTTCCAAGATTTCACCCCAAAAAAGGATTTTTACATATGTGCAGTTTTTGGACAGAACAAAGGAACAGAAACACTTTTCTTCCTTAAGTACAAAACTTAGCAAAGGTGGATTGCGGTAAACGCCACGTGTCAACCACCCCACGACCCAATCCACGACAGGTGTCGACCCAGGTACAGCCTCCTCTCCTTACAACCTCACCGGGCGGCCACCAGCACACACCCTGGGGTCCAGCACAGGCTGACCTCACAGATCCCAGGTCAGGACGTCAATGCCACGTTCCGCGCTGGTAATGAAGCAGAGAAACTTCAAACTGCCATAAGCGCTAGTGAAATGGGCTGCGTGGAAAGGCCTGAGGGGACACGGGGCAACTCAAGCCACCGCACACATACCGTCGCCTTGTCAAGGACTTTGATGGAGCATGGCTCGGCCACGTTGTGTTTCCGCAGGGCTTGCTCCAGCAGCTGCAGCGGCGGGCGCTCCCACTTTCCAAAGACCACCAAGTCTATGTCACTTGACAGAAGAAAGTGTTCGGTCAGTTCCTGCCCGGGGGCTGAGGGCCCCCTCCAAGGGCAGAAAGGGACCCCATTAAGTGGGAGACAAAGGCAGCTTAGGAACTATGTGACATAAAGGTAAAAAGCAGAAACATTAGAAGACGTCCCCCACTGCCAAGCGGTTCAAGGAGCGTGGTGACAGGGCCTGCCCCTCCGAGGCCACACCCCAAGGCCACACCCCGAGGCCACACCCCAAGGCCACACCCCGAGGCCCTGGTGTGTAGCTGCGGAGGCAGCGACTCCCCACCTGCCCCCACCAGGCAAGGGGACCACAGCCTCTTTAGCCTCCAAACGCTAATCAATTGGGACAAGAGAAAGGATGGTTTTTAAATGAAACGACAGATAAAATTTAATTGCATGGGTGGGCCACAGTGGCTCAGCAGGCAGAGGTCTCACCTGCCATGCTATGCAGGAGACCCGGGTTCGATTCCCGATGCCTGCTCATGCAAAAAAATAATAATAATAATTGGACATGCAGAGTCCTTAATGTGAAAAGTTGGAAAACAATTTTAGAAGGATGCAAACCTACTTGATACTTTTCTATCAAATAAAACTCCTTACAAATTATGTTTAAATAGAAGTGTGCTTGTATTTTCATTAAAAACTAAGATCTATTTTCAAAACCTGGTACAGAATTATTGGCAAAAAACAATGCTTCCTACTGCGTCTCCTTGCCCCCATCCTCTCATGGGTCACCTTAGGTTTCTGGTGCCCAGTACTTTTGAGCACCATCAAATCAAGTGCAAACAACCAGGTCATTATCTTAATACTGAGCTGAGTTTTATTTCCTGCCGGTCCCTCTTTGTGCTCCCCAGCCTTTCCCTTTAGCTGGCACAGGCCATGCCCCTTCCTGGTCAAGAACCCTAAGCTGGACCGGGTTGGGGCCAGGTACTCACCTGGTGGGAAGATAGAGGCCTGTGCTAAAGCTGCCGAATATCTGTACCTGAAAGAAAGAGGGGCTGTCTTAAAGCACTGACACAATTCACACAGTCACAAACCATTACTTCTCACTAGGACAAAGGCCTCACTAGTACAGGGGGATAAAAATAACTATCTTGCCAGCTGGAGTGGGGAAGAAAACCCAAACAGTCTAATGATCAACTAAAATATCACCTTATTTTACCTTCAAGACCTGCCTCCCAAAATATTTTGAACTCAAAATAAACCGATGGGACAAGCACTGACCTCACCCCACCACCCACAAAAAGCTGAGGACTCGACAGGCCTCGGGCAGCCCTGTGAACGGTCACCAAGTCCCCAGGCACCAGGGTGTGAAGTGGAAAATGCTGCCCCCCATCTTCACAGATGTGGGGGCTACATGCACCCAGGTGGGTGGGGAAGTGGGATGGACAGGCACAGGAAGCCACGGATGTCCATGTGGTCACAGGTGCCGGCAACAGCCAGCATCCCCAAGTGCCCAGACCCTCCTGCGGTGAACCCCCCGGTCCACAGTGAAGGTGGCACAGGACGAGGTCTTACGAGAATCACCATGTACTGGGTGTCACCAGATGGGGGCGAGGGGGATAGAAGTTCTAACCTTAAACTTAATCTAAAAACAAGAACATAGTCCCCCCATGCACAAACCACAGCCTCAGGCCACTGGCTGGCACACTCAGCAGCCCCAGAATCCCCAGGAGGGTGCTGGACACCAGGTCCCCACTTGGGAGGTCAGGGATGGAGGATGGGGATGGGGGCTGAGGCCCTGCCCCTGGACCCCTCCTGGGCTGCCTCATGTCTGATCAGGTCCAGCCGACATAGCACCATCCCGTTTAAATGTCCTGAGACCCAAAAATGCAAAATGATATACCCACATCAGCTGTTGGCCAAAGATCTTTAATAACAGTTTCAATCCGCTTAACCACTTCTCTCCTCATAGCTGCTTCTTCAGGACAAGG
This sequence comes from Tamandua tetradactyla, assembly GCF_023851605.1. Taxonomy (NCBI): domain Eukaryota; kingdom Metazoa; phylum Chordata; class Mammalia; order Pilosa; family Myrmecophagidae; genus Tamandua; species Tamandua tetradactyla. The sequence goes on along the minus strand of NC_135335.1, from coordinate 54,881,265 downwards.
GGACATGAAGTTATAAAAGTCAATTATTTCCTCATGAAGTCTAATGAATAAAAGAGAAAACATATTAGTTATAATTAAACGTAACTAGACTTTTCACCCTAACATTAGATCAGTATGATGCTAAAATTTCTTTCTGGCCACTTAAAATTCTTTTCTCTTCATAAAGTACATAAGGAAACAAAACCCTGGTGAGTGAAATCACACTGTAAGGGTTACTCCACAGCTGAACACAAGTGAACTGTGTCAATACCAAGTATCAACGCGCTTCCAAATGCCTGGAAAGACTACTGCAGTGACTTCACATTCAGAAGACGAGAGGATCCTCTGACAGCCAAAAGGTGACTTGGAATTGAGAGCGCACTAAAGTACAATCACAGCAGCTGTGCTTCTCACCTGAGGCCCCCAGCTCTGAAGTGGCCCCAGTGCCACCTCTGGGTGCCTCTGGCCACGGAACCAATGGATCTGTGTGAGCAGCCCAGGTACAGCGAAGGGGCTGCATGGCCAGAAGAGGATGTACATGTCTGTGGAGGAGACTGCTGACCTCGAGGACCCCAGCGCAGAGGGTCTGCCCAACCAAGTGGCTCCTCCCACCCAGCACCCGAAGAAATGGAGCGGGCCTGGAGCAAGAGCGCTCAAGCTAACTCAGCACCCCAGTGTTGTCTCCTGAAGACCCACAGGAGTCAAAGCCCAACGTGGGGGGCAGAAACAAGCAGGCCTCTTCCTAAACAAAGACCTCAAGCGTGTTCCCAGGAGACGCGGGGAGGCAGGAGGGAGCCGCACAGCCCTCCCTCAGGGTCACCCCAGGGCCAGGCCTGAGGCTGGTGGCCAGGGCCTGGGGAGCCGAGTCCCAGGGCCGGGAAGAAGGCAGCCATTCTCTTCTAAAGGTTTAAGGAAAAATGGAAAAGCCAAATGATCTACTCCTTGGGAATTACAACAAATCTAATTCACCTGCTTCTAATATAATTTCGTTCAATAATCAAAAAGTAGAAAACAAAATAAAATGGGGTTAAGTGGACAGCTGGCAAACAGTCCACGTAAGAGCGCGTAGTACCAAACTTCTTGCCCAAACAGATGAGTGCTCCCTAAAGAAGGTAAGCCACGTTCCAGTCTTCCGCTCTTGTTCCAGGTATGTCCACACCCTCTCACCTGAGCAGGTTTCCTGCCACACCCCCCACCTCCCTCCCAAGGACGCTATGGAGAAACCATTCTGACACTCGGCAGGAGCGCTGTGGCATGGCTGTGGGACATCGGGCACGGGAAATAAACACCACACGCCCACTCACAGCACCACTGCCTGCAGATCGGTTATGCCATCACAGGGACCCAAGTTTACCATATTTAATAAAAAAGAAAATACAGAAAATGAATACATTTTCAAATGCAAGAAAAGCTCTCCCCCAAACTTGGTTTCAATTAAGACAACAGTCCACTTTTTAACAGATCCAAAAATGTAAAAATAGTGCAACATTAAAAGACAGTTTTTCCAAAACAGCTATCAAACTCCAAGATTTCTGGAGCAAAGCTTCTATCTGTCCAAGAATGACGGATCACCAACCCCGACAGCCAGGCATTTAACTTTCTCTCTCCTATCAGCTGCAGGGGGCTGGTGTGTAGGAGGCATATCCTAACACTTCCTGCTGTTTAGCAATGCTTCTAGCCAGAGCAGGCTTGTCCAGTGAGCAGGCTGACATCCACCCACGGTCGGCAGGCCGGACCTCCTCCTCCGTGGCCGTCACGGTCACTGCAGGGACCCCCCAGGGAACAGTGCCAGGCTCAGCATCACACAGCGCAGGCTGCTGGACTAGCCATCTGCATTTTAGGGGACAGTCAGTCCATCGACAACAGGGAGACAGCAGCCTCTCCTACACCTCCCGGCTCCACTCTAAAGATAACAGTGAACAGACAGAAATTTGGAGTTATAACCTCCAGGGCACTGGCTTGGAATAATTAAATGGCTGGCCCAGAGTTGTGGGGGAAGACCACCCGCAGCTGGAGTGTTAAAATTCCATCGAGATCCCACAAATAAACACATTAAACATCCTGTACGCCAGGCATTCCAAGCTGCCAAAACATGTTACTACGGTTTCAACGCAAAGGAGAGTGCGCTGCCATCCTCAGTCCAGTGTACCTGGAATCACCAGGTAAAGGGGAAGGCAACGCTCGCAGCCACCCTGCAGGGGACAAGTCGCACCCGGAGGGCACAGGGCATGTATGCCTGCTCCAGAGCAACAACGGGGGCCCAGCTTTGCACCAGCCTCAGGGAAATAGACCAGGGGACTGCTGCTTCAGGGCAGGCGCCTGTAGAACAGAGAAGGTAGCGTGAAACCAACGACTGCTATAACATGCCAGAAAATATAAATCACAGGTACCACTGACAGGTCTTCAGTTCAGCTGAACTGAACCCTGATACATCTCCCAGGCAGAGCCCCCTTGGGAGGAGTGAGTCTGGCCATCAAGGCTTGGAAACGACCGGTGGGTGGGAAGACTCCGGCGTCCGGGCCACGACCGGTCGCCTGGGGAGCTCCGGAAAGACAGAGAGGGGCTGCGGAAGGCAAGTCAGGCAGTGAGGGTGGGGGGCTGTGGCTGAGCAGGGGAGCAGCTGGACACAGTGTGCCAGCCAGGTGGACACTGCACACCTGGGCCCTTGCCTGTGCCCAGAGATCGCGGCTGCCTGCGCCCAGGACAGCATCTACTCAGGGCCAGCCTTCCACAGACCAGGGCAGGCGCAAAGACAAACAGCCCGCTGAGGCCCTTCGCTGACCTTCCTGACATGCGTCCCTTCAGCACATCGGCAAGCACAGCACCATGGACACTGGACACCCGATAAGCAGTACTCCACTCCCACACCAGGCAACATGATTTGCCAGCAGACAACATGTAAATGGCTAACTATTCTTTTAAAATCTTAAGCAAAAAAAAAAAAAAAATCAAAAAGCAAGTAAAAACCTAAGCGGTACTAAATGACAAAATAGTCAGTGCCAACATTACACATCACTTTCGTCACCTTGTGAAACTACTTGTCGTGGTTATGACGACGTGACCACAGAGTCACATGCGGCCACCAGTGTGGGCAAAACGCACATGGTCTGATCTTTCTAGAACTTCAAATGCTGACTCTACCCCTGGCCATTCTCCAAAAGCTTTTCTCAGAACCATCTCAATGAAGAAAAGCTCTGACCATTTCTGCTCAAAAATGAAGACAAGGAAGGCAGTTCATTCTTCTCAGCAGGCCGAGCGTGTGGAGCCCATGGCGGGCACCGGCCCCTGGGGTGCAGGGCCAGCCCCAGCACTCGGCTGGGCAGCACAGAGTGGTCTGTGCGTGGCCATCCCCAGGCACAGTGGCAGTGGAGGGCAGAGTTGCAGCCTGCACACCTGGTGGGAGCGGCTGGTCTCGCGTGGACAGCACGGGTGGCGCACACTGTCCTCGCTGGGGTCGTGCCCAGGCAGCGAGAGCATGGCCTCCCACCTGTGCACCCCCACCCCCAACCTGCCTTCCGGGAAGGGCAGCAGGCCCCCAAGTGCTGCACCCTCTATGCTTCACTGTCCGCAGCTGAACTGAACCCTGACACATCTGCTTAAAAAAGGTGAAGCGAGATTCCTCCCTTATTCCGTTCTCCAAAACACCACACACATGAAGGAGAGCACAATTTCTGCAAAGTCTGAAAAACTACAAGAAATAAAGAAAACACAGGGGCCCATTAGCTACCCCAGACTTAGAGGGGGCCTTTCCAAACTCTAAAGCAAAAACAATAAAAATCACAAAGCAAAGACTGACAGAGCTCACAAATTTTTACAAAGAAATTCCATTACAAAATGCGCCACATATAAACAAAGCCCAGCCAGCACGTGTTTCGTGGTGCACAGGCCAGGCTTCCCGGAGCAGGTCACACCACTTTCCATGCCCAAGACACCAGCACTCTGTGCCCCCAAGACACTGGCACCCCCGTCCGTGTGCCCTGAGACGCCGACACCCCCATCCTTGCCCCTTGAGACGCCAACACCCCCATCCGTGTCCCGAGACACTGACACCCCTGTCGGTGTCTCCCGAGATGCTGACACCCCCACCCATGCCCCGAGAAACCAGCACTCCTATTCCCCCAAGACGCTGGCACCCCCATCCGTGTTCCCCGAGACGCCAACACCCCGTCTGTATTCCCTGAGACTCAGACACCCCCATCCGTGTTCCCCGAGACGCCGACAGCCGTCTATGCCCCCCAAATTGCCGACAGCCCCGTCTGTATCCTCCGAGACACTGCCACGGCCATCCCTGCCCCCTGAGATGCCGCCTGCAGCTCCAAGGGCCTGTCTCTGTGGGCTAGTCAACCTGCTTGTAGAAACTAAGACACATGGAGGAACCCCGAGCAGGACGCTGCCCTGTGCTGGCCCCAAGTGGCTGCACAGCCACCAGAGGGAATGAGGGGGTCTCTGCAGAGGAGGAAGACCCTGCAGCACACAGGAGGCAACAGAGCCAGAAGCGGACAGCCTAGTCCCTGCCACAACGGCGCAATTCTGCTACTTCTCCCTGAGCCCGTAGCCGCTGGATGCAAAGCTGAGGTGGGCAGTGCCACAGAGTAGCCTCTCGAGGCCAGGAGAGATGCATGCCCACCTCCTCCCCAGACACGCCGCGGCTGCGCACCTGCGGAGTGGCCGTCCCCAGGCAGAGCGGCCTGAGCTACAGGCTGGGGACACCTCGTCAAGGGATGAGGGACAGGCACTGGGCCCGGGGCTCGGGCCACCAACCCCCATCTTATGGCCACATGTGGGCAAATAAGTTGTTTCTGTCAAAACCACACACCATAGCTCTGGACACAAGTCAAACACAAACTGCTGCATTTACAAAACTAGGGTTTAATAATTTAAAATGTTAGCAACAAATTACCCTGCAGTTACCTTTTTCCAACTCCCTACCTTGTATAATAACTGAAAGAACTGCGGAACTGAACAAGGCTATGACTATATATCCCCCATCATCTCTAAAACCCACTTTTTCTATAACGTTTTTTTTTCTCTCCTGCATGGGCAGACACAGGGAATTGAACCCAGATCTCTGGGAATAGCAGGCGAGAATTCTACCTGCTGAACCACCGTGGCTCACCCTTCCATAATGTTTTAATATTTCTGAAGTCAGCAGCTTAAAATGAAACCTTTTCCTCTTTCTGAACAGGACATCCAATAACGGCCTCCGCAGGAGCCACAAGGCGCTAAGTGTAGTTGATGCTCCTGGCCTACTGAGACAACAGCTTCAAATGTTTCAGCCTGCTACTGCCATCGGTGTCCAGACACCACAGGACACAGGGCAAGGTGTCTACAAGGGCCCCCAGACAGGAGTGCAGACCAGGACTCCGTGGCCGTGGGCCATGAGTGAAACCCGGAAAGTTCTCCACAACTCAGACCTCGCTCTAAACCACACAGGTGCTGGCGGGACACATGGAAGGGCCCACCCAGCCCCCAGAGGCCTTGGGGGCCTGGCCTGAAGCTCTGTCATCCGTGAGGTCACCTAGTGGGAAAGAGAGCCTGCACCCTGCATGCAGGAGCAAGCAGTTCAGCTAGTCCAGCCTGCGTGTTGCAGGAACTGGGGGACCCCTGGTCATGGCCTGAGGTCCCCTATCTGAAGCCTCTACCAGCTCGTCTCTACTGCGGGAACTGGGGGATCCCGGGCTGTGGCCTCTGCTGGCTCGGCTCTGCTGTGGGAACTGGGGGACCCTGGCCTCTACCAGCTCACCTCTGCTGCGGGAACTGGGGGGGGCCCTGGCCACAGCCTCTGTCTCGTCTCTGCTGCGGGAACTAGGGGACCCCGGGCTGTGGCCTCCGCCAGCTCATCTCTATTATGGGAACTGGGGTTCCCCTGGCCACAGCTTCCTCTCATGTTAGCCGTGTACAGCTTGGACGTTCCACGTGGGAGAAGCATAAATTCATACATGACCTGGAAGCAAGCTGTGCATGATTCCTCTTCCGATTGTTTTATGAAAAATGCGAATGTTGAGCCCAGAGTTCTAGGTGAATCATGAAACTACTGGAGCACAGAATTCTGAAGCATTATTCTCTAGTGCATTTTTTAATTAAGAATTTGAACACACAACTCACTGCAAAGGAAACACAAGAAACAGTGGAAAACGCTCGCCCGTCAGCAGTGACAGCACAAGGCAGGAGAGTGCCGACTCAGGCCCAGACCCTGGATTTTAAATCTGGGGGCTTCTTCTAGCGAGAGCAATAGTCAAAGCTCAAATCCCATTTGTTGTTTCCTCCCAGGGAACAAATAGCCGGAAAGAAGGAATGAATGTGCCCTCCTGATGTGGTGGCAGCAACTCCAGCTCCCGAGCCCACAAGGTGTGCGCCTATGGGACCACAGCTCACAGCACCGACTGCAACAAACGCTGCGACCTCGGACAGTTTGCCATCGCACGCCTGCACAACTCACGCCCACCCCTGGGCACACAGCGAGGTTTACCCTAAACTCCCCACCTAAACCACATCAACCCCAAGAGCTCGGGAAACGTGATTTTATGAATGACAAGTCATTTCTATTTCTGTTCCCAGTATCTCCCACTACATTATAATACACAGTAGAAAATACTTGGAACCCTTCAGACTATTCTCTCTCTCTCTCCTTACTTCCCACTCTTCTAAAAACCTGTGAAGCCTTAAAACCAGTGGTTCTTCGGACATCGGAGCTCCCTTGCCACAACTCCACGACACACACGATATGCATTTTTGCCTAAAACAATGTCTTAGTTCACTTCTGGGGTTCTACAGATTTTAAAACATGATTTGATGGAATCTCAGCAAAATAATTTATTCAGCCACTTGGAGGGAGACGATCCTTTGCAAAGCACCCATTTACTGATGTGTTAATGAGCTGATGACAAAGCATTTTTGTTTTCAATTATATCACAGGGCAATTAATATCTACAAATTAATTAGAAAGCCTTGAATTGGGCCTTTAGAGGTGCTTTAAACAAAAAAACTCAAAAGAAGTGGAAGGAAACTAACTGGAATGGTAATTTAGCAAATTTGTGTCTCCAGAGTTTCTTTAAACACTGTTGAAAACGAGCTGGCTGCTAAGCTTTTAGAGTCTGCAACCAGCCGTCCCCAGGCCATCAAAGCCTCGTTTTCCACACGGGGCACTGAACAGGCTGCAGGCGGTAGGAGAAGGGCAAAGGCCCTGGGAGAAGTAGCAAGAAGCTAAGGGACCCAGGAAGGACCTGAGGGCTGGTGGAGGCCACAGGCACCAGGAGAGGAGGGGGAGGGATGCAAGCAGGGGGTGGCCTGGGAGGGCACAGCCTGCTCCGTCGCACAGGCCAAGGCAAAGCCGGGGGAAGGTAAGACCAACCAGGACAGAAGGGCTCTGCCACTGTGGAACCAAGGTGGGAGCTGTGATCCCTGCAAACTCAGCCGTAGGTCCCAACAAAGGTGGGTCTCTCCTCCCATTCTTCCCCCACCCACCCACTCCTGGGAGGTCACAGTGGCCCCAGGAGCCAGTGGATGTCCAGGGGCCTTTCAGAACTAACCCCAAGGTGAGCTGAGGCACTCTTCCTCCCTGGCAGGGCATACCTAAGCACCCTGCAAAGGCCAAGCAAAGGCCCTGGGGCCACTAAGACAGGAGAGAGCAGAACCTTGTCTTCCCCTCAAGAGAGACAGCAAGAGTTTAAACAGAAGCTTGAAATAATTGTCGGGGAAAATGAGCTTCATCTAACTGGGACTGTGCACTTATTCTAAACCTGCCACTTAACAGAAGAAAGTACCTGCCAAAATGGCTCACAGAGCAAGAACTCTTGGCAGGTCATTCAGGAGCCACTGCTACCTGCAGACCAGGACAACACCGAGTCCAGGACTCACAAGCTGCGTGGACAGATGTTCCGGAAGCAGGGTCAGAACTACTCACAGCCAATAATATGTCACCTGGCAGTACAGCCAAGACCCACCCCATGCCACAGGGACTGGCTGGAGCCCTCTATGGAGGCAACAAGGCCTGGTGAGCCCAAGCACACACCTGGGACCTGACACCCTGAAAGAGGCGGCACCTGACTGAGCCATGGTGTCTGCTCCCCTGCAGACCATTGAGGCTGGGAGGGAGAAACGTGCCTCCATGAAACTGCAAGCCACATCTGAGAGCCAGGACAGGTCCCCCAAGCCTTGTCTGCTCTTTCAAGTAACTGGGTCACTTTTGAAATGAATCAGCTGTTCTTCCTGCTACTTTTCCAGATGTCCTTCCACTTACTGGGAAAGTAAACCAGGGAAACCTTTCAGGAAAGCGATATGTAAAAAGAACCCATGGGTCTTAAACACTCACATCCTGGAATTCTGTGCCATCATGTCCACAGACCAGCACTTCCATCGGCCCCTGCAAAGCCTTTGGGGCAAACACTATTATCTCCCCTTTGCAGATGAGAAAACGAAGTGTTCACTCAACAGGTGGTAACATGCCCAAGACGCCGTGAGGCCCTCAAGTCCAGAGCCAGAGCCCCTACTCCTGCGCTCCTGGCCTGGGGCTGTGGTCAGGCGCAGAGAGCAGTGGATTCCTTATGGCCCTTTGGCAATGCACAGCAGCTGCGCACACAGCTGTCCAAGTACCAGGCAAACAACGTGGGTCAGGAGATACTTAAAAATTGCTTAAAAGAGCTTTCCAATGACGAGGAAATGCTTGTCTAGAATTGGGCTTGAACAAACTAGAATCAAAATGATAGATTTCTTATGTTTTTAAAGTAACATTAAAATGGAAAGAAAATATGAAGTCTTAACAGTGGCAAAATTACAGGTGGCTCCTGTATTTTCCAAATTTTCAGCTATCAGAACATTATTGCTTTTACGATCACAACCAAAGCCAATGTGTTATCATCGACACCAACCTCCAAAGGCTGAACAGACACCACCATGCCCCAAGGGTTTTCTCAAAAAACCCTGGGCTCCCTCAGCCCTGGCCTCACAGTCTGGCCAGCACGTGCATCCCTCATGGCCTCGTCCCACCCCACAGGCAGCCTCCCAGCACCCCAAGATGGCCCTGACACCTGTCCCCAGCACAGCCCGAGTCAAGGGTTGAGAGGCCAGGCCTGGTGCTCGCCTGACACACCCCACGATACCAGGGCCCCTGAAGAAGCCACCCACGAGAGCAGATAACCACTGAAAGGGGAAGTCAGAGCCCAGCAGACCTGGGAAGAAGGGGACATGACCCCAAGCACTCCCCTCTTGACGGCTGAGGAAGTCCACGGCTGGTCCAGGCCGGCCAACTGGGCCAAATGCTGCTCCAGCCCCAGTGACACCACCGCAGCAGTGCTGCTGCCGTAGCTCACGGTACAGCCCGCACACCAGGTCCAGGCACCCTGTGAATCCCTGCCAGGCGTGACCGCTACAGCCACCACCACCCAAACTGCTGCAGAGGCCCAGGGAGCTTCCATGGCAGCTGCGTACACTCAGGTGGGCAGCCTCCGGCCACACTGCACCTGCCGCTGCTCTGCTTGCAGCCATTGAGAGCACTTCCCTGGACTCCCACTTCCCGGGACCTCCCGCTTTTCCAAGCCTCCGGCTCCCCAGAGCCTCTGGCCGCCTGGCAGCCACCCCCAGGCACAGCTCTGAACACTCAGCCTCCCAGGTGTCACCACCCAGTGCCCTCAGGGTAGAAAAGCCCCAGAGGGGGCACCTGACCCTGGGGGTTTAGGTCAACCTTCTCTCCCCAAGAGCAAAAACCACTCACTAACCCTGGAAAGCGTCTCCTTCCCTAGGACCTGTGGATGAGGCAAACACTGACCTGCAGGAGCCTCGGCATTGGGAGGCAGCAGGTCAAGGGAGGGGGCACCACCTCCATGGGCCTCCCACCCCCAAGCAGGTCCACCCTGTCCACTGACGCAACTGGGTAAGGTCTAGCTCTCACTGAGCCTAACTGGGGTGCGGGTGGGGGTGGAATACATGCGTGGAGAGGCAATAAGTAAATACCAAAAAAGCCAAACATGAGATTCAAAAGGTGAATCTCTATGTGGCTATCAGGTCAGACTCCAAAGAGTTGGTGTGGAGCTGAGACAGGGCAGGAAGCAGCCAGACCTGCAAGGATGAGCAAACAGAGCAGAACAAGGCTCACGATGGGGAAACAGCCCAGGAGGCTCCAGACTCCAAAAGGAGGCAAGCACGGCCAAGAGAAGGGCAGACAGAGCCACCTCTCTAGAGAGTAGAGGAAGCAAGGCCCACACGGCAGGAAAGAACTGGGCCCTGCGTCAACAGAGGGTAGAAGTATGGGCCCAGCAAAGGCGGCCTTGGTCAAGGAAGCGGCACGTCCCAAGGGTTGGAAGCCAGGTCAACATCATTCGGCATGTTCCAACAGGCTGGGATCCTGTGAGCTGATTACAGCACCAAAAGGTATCGGGACATAGGGTCTTGGGCCTATGAGCTCTGCCTGCAAAATGAAAAACTCATGAAACCCACCAGCACGAACCTTGGAAGAACTCTGGAATCAGAAGGGAGCCTGGGCAAAGTGCTGGAGCCGAGTGAGAAACAACCAGGATGGCACAGGGGCCCAGCCGCCAGGGTGCCGTGCCTACTTAGCTACTTTGCAGCCACAAGACCCTGCAAGCACACGGACCATGCCAGGGCCCACATGCTGGGGTTGCGAGGAGTCGCCACATAAAGCAAAGGGCCCAGGACAGGCCTGGAACCACGGGATGGCCCAGGACAGGCCTGGAACCGCCGGAGGGCTGAACGAGCAGTAGCAATTAGGGTTTCAAGACAAAACACAAATGCCTAAGTCTCAGACACAGAAACGGCCTGATGCAATCAGGAGATGGGAGCACGCATATGAGTGGGAACCTTCCAGCTGCCCTTGCAGCAAGCAAAGCCACACGGCTTCATTTAGGCTTTTATACAATTTTTTGCAATGACTCCAGTCACTTAAGATTCTCCTAATCCTTTTTATTTTCTTAGTCTTGGCAGCATCTCTTAGAGACCACTGTTTCCATCTGATATTGAACCCTACTTTCACTTTTAAACAAAATTTAGTAAGTTTTGTTTAAAGATAGCATGAATCTAAATGAAAGAATTTCTGTTTCCCAATTCCTTTGTGCATCTACTCGAAGCTTTGAGAGGCCTACAGTGTCAGTCATTCACTGTGGTTTGGTTACTGGGTGGTGAGAATGAGTGATTTTTAAGCTTTCTATTTCAAAGTTCTCTCCACTGATTTTTCAGGGAGCAGAATCAGCTTCAACGACTGCCCACGGGTACAAGGCCTCTCAGGAGCACCTCCGGCATCATAGTAATCAGCAGCGGAGCTCGGACCAGCCCACGCTGCTCAGCCAACGCCCCACGCCCGCCACTCACCAATGACACGCATCTTTGCAGGATCTGTGTCGCCCACATGACGCAGAACTTCACAGCAGTATCTGCAACCTCCCCAGAATCCCAATGTATGTTTCCTGGTCCGAGAAACTGAAACCCAAGGTCATGAAGTATTTCTTACTCATATTTTACCTTTTTGGACAATGTCCTCTTTGCCCTATGTTTTAAGTGGTTGAAAAGATGGACTCTGGAGTCAGAGTTTCCAGTTCCTGGGCTAGCTCTTACTTTCCAGGTGTGTGATTCGGCCGGCCACAGACCCCGGGCCTTGGTGTGAGGAGAGCCTCTTCCTTGGAGGGTCTCAGGCAAAGAGGCACGGGGGCTGGGGACTTGGGGCTGAGGGCTGCCTCCAGCCAGTGCTCCCTGTGGCCAGCTGTGACCATGACCACGCCGAAGCCCATTCACTGAAATGGTGAAAATGCTGCCCAGAACAGCCAGCCATCAGCTAGGCCCCAGAACTGGACTTCCTAAGCTCTTACTCCAAAAACAATTTAAAAAAACGTTTCTAATAATTTTGCAAGCTTCAGTGCACCTCGAGCCTTACGATGCCCTGACTGGTATCTTAACAGTTCACGTTCTTTCGAATCCAGCTTTGGTCCTACATCCATTTTCCCGTCCATCATGCTGGTGTATCACCTTCTGAAGAGTCAAGTTGTCAAGGCCCAGCACTCTTTAAGAATCCCATCTTTTGCCTTCTTCCAAGAGGTAACGTGCACTTCAGAACAGCTCTACATTTCCCAGGTCTTGCAGGTACCCTCTTTCATATTTGTGACCATCATTTCATAACAATCCTTTCGTTTTTGAAAACCTGTTCTGTTTAGCTTTAGAGAAGCCGCCATAACCCAGCTACGTGCCCTGGGCCGGGCACCGCTGCTAGCCCACCAGGCTTGGCCCACCCCACCTCCCAGGAGGCATGGGCTGCGCATGGGCTTTGGCGTCAGGAGGCCGTGCTGGCCCCGGTCCTCGGGGCCTTTCCTCTACGTGCAGGACGGCCAAGCGCGAGTCCTGCTGACCCCTCTGCGAGCCGAGGGAGGGTGCAAGCCTCAAGGACACCAAGGTACAGCTCCGGGAAAACAAAACTGCCGAAAGACAACAGCAGTCCCCACGACCACGTAAATCCAGGCTGCTGCGGGGCAACATGAGGGGTCCTGGCCTCCGCTCTGGGGTCGGCACCAGGAAGGCAGAGCCCCGGCCAGACCACACGCGCCGGGCCAGCCAAGATCTTCCTGTAGGAAGGGGCGATGGGACTCGCGCTGTGGCCTGAGTCGAGAGGTAGTAAGAGCGCAGTAAAGCTTCGTGCGCCCCGAGTCATGGCTGGTGCTGCCGGGGTGCAGATGGTCCATGGACAGAACCACCCCCCATGTGTCGGACCAGAGCAGTGCTGAGCCCAAACGCTCGGCCCGTTGTGCTCAGCCAGTACCCCCCGATTTATGCTTCATGTGTTAGGAGAACACTGATGTTCTGACAAGGATTTTACGAGAAACTTAGCAGCACAATTTTCTAGAGCTTTCCAGCTGTAACCTACCGAGTAACACAGCTTTTACTGTTGTTTGAGTTTGGATTTATTTAGGCAACAGTTACTGAATCAAACACTGTGTCTCAAATAAAGAGTCTAAAGTTACTCCAGTTCAGTGCTGTCCAAACATACAGCTCTTTAAATTTTAATTAAAATTAAATAAAATCAAAATTCTGCTACTCAGCCATACTAGTCACATTTCAAGGGCTCAACAGCCGCAGGTACCTAGCAGCTGCCACACTGCAAAATAAGGCAAAGGTAAGACATTTCTGTCATCACAAGAAGTTCCACTGGAGAGTGCTGCTCTGGCTCCATTTGTTTTGCATTCCCCACCCCTTAATCTTGCTTTCCTCCACTATACACAGAATATATGAGATGCCGGAAAGAGTGCAGAGAAAGAGCATGTTATCCACTGCTGCATTACAAAAAAAATCAGAAAACTTTAAACAAGTATATTTAGCAAGATGTGCATAACTAATAAAACACGTATTTTACAACTCTGCAAAGGAGTCTTATTAAACTGCAAAACAGACATTACTAAATCCTGTTTCAATTTTTAAAATAGAAGGCATTTTCCCCTTTATTTCCACTGCATTGTGTCACCTCAGCTTCCTGCCTGCGAGACTGAGAACGACAAGCTCTTTAGCAGTTTCGCCAACAGCCGAGCTGTGGCCCAAGGGGAAAGTGTCTGTATTTGCAATAACCAGGCAGAAGGCTCTTCCTGTCCAGTTGGCAACAAGTACCTAATTTTTGGTTTCAGTTTCCTGCAAGAGGAGGAGAAAGGGAAGGAGGGGCCTTTCCAACACCACATCGTAGGCAATTCAGCACCTCACGTGACAATTCACAAAGCACTTCCAAATCTTCCTTGTTTAATATGTGCGCCAGCCCCAAAAGGTAAAGCGCTGCTCCACAAGTGGGGAAACTGAGGCACAGACGTTGGAACCCACAGTGAAACCAGCCCAAACAAGCCACACGAGTCAGGTAAAGCAAACACGAGGCATGGGCCCACTAAGGCTGCTCCTCAGGATGGGCCGGCCCCAGCCCCACCAGCTGAGAAGATGCACCCTAGCCAGAGGGTCAAGTAAAGAGGAGAAATAACTTGATTTCTCATGTCCCTTAAATAAATCACTGCACTGTAACAATTCCTTCAGGTCCATGGGACTCCAAAAATTTTATCATGATTTGCAATTTCATTCAAACATGGAAAGATATAAGCCACTTACACCTATACATGCTTTCACTTAGGAAATTTAACTCCAATCTTTAATCACTGGAGAGCCCTGCATGGCTGTATGCTGCAGTAAATTTGGGAAAGAAAAAGGTGTGTGGCTGATCATCAACGATCATCCATGTAGGAAGCCTTGGAGCCACTCCACCTACCTACACAGAGACGGACATACCTCAGCAGAGGTCCACTCTGGCCCACGGAGCCTCAACGCCATTTCCTCCAAGTTGCAGTAAACGGGCAGCACCCTCCAAACCCAGGACCCCGAGGGAGCAGGTATCAGTGGCAATTCCTGTGGCCAGTTACAAGTCATTTCCCATTGCACTTTACTGAGCTTCTAAATTTCTGATGACTGGCTATTAATTTTTGCAATACTTTAAAAAAGGATAACTAAAACTAAATGGGGATGCCTTTCAAAAACTATGCCAATTTTTTTAAAAGTTTTTCTCCTTTTGCAATTTACGTATTTCAAGGCATAAAACAAGTTTAACCATAAACTTCAGGAAGATGGGCAAAAATATTTTAATAGACTTTAACTGCTCTGCATGTAAAGAACTTTTTCAGAGTTAGCCAAAAAAATTAAAAAATTAAAAAAAAAAAACCCTCCAGAAATTCTAAGATGAAGAGCAGCTGTCTTTTGCATTTGGCCTACCAAAGCCATGTCAACTTGCCACCCCTGCCTGCCCACCTAAGCGGGAAGGTCCTTGTTCCTGTACCTGCTCCAGGACACTTACCTGCAGCACGTGCTCAGGCTGGGCCCAGAGGCAGAGGAGAGCAGTGCTCAGCTCCGCAATGACAGTAAGGGAAGCCCATAAAAGGCAAAAATTCAGATGGTGGCTCAGCAAGAGGCAGGGGCAAAACACCCCACGGGAGACGCCGCACCCCCCATCCCATCCCCAGGAGGGGGCCTGGGCAGGCCACCATCCCCTTGCCTGAGTTTGCAGAACTAGAGCTCTGGAGTTCCCCGCGAAGGAAAGACAGGCTGCTGTGTACCTCAACTGGATTCCAGTGGAGCCACCACCCCCACCTGCCCAGGAGCAACACCTTTACCATGCCAGCCAATACATGGACATGCCCTTGCAAGCCTCTGTATTTCCAGGTATTCGCAGGGCTGGAAAACTTCCCTAACTGGAGTATTTCTAAAAACAGCTCATTAAAGAGAGGCGACAGAATCAGGGACTCATGGCTCTGGTGCCCTGGTTGCCTGCGAGAGTTGTGCAGTGACAGGCCAGAGCAGAGGACCACTGCAAAAGCCATTGCGATGGGCGGGAGTACAGCCGAGGACAGGAGTGCTGGGAAGGAAAACTGCAGACTGAATCAGCATTCTCACGAGGTCAGGAGGCCGAGCTACAGAGCACGCTGCCTGAGGGGCAGACAGGCCCACCCGCTGCAGAGCACACACCCATGTCAGGCCTCACTGCCACAGGTATGTGACACGACTGCACGGCCTGAAGACATCAAGGCCTGGCCCACCCGCACCCTGGGCGGAAGTGCTTCCTTCAGCGGGGGACCTCGGAAGAACTCAGAGAGATGCAGAAGAATCTCATCCACGGGTGCCGACTTCAGGATGGGGGGGCCACAAGCCAAGGACACAGGTGGCCCTCAGGAGCTGAGAATGGCCCCTGGCCAACAGCCAGCAAGGAAACGGGGGCCTCAGTCCTACAGCCACAAGGAACTGAGTTCTGCCAGTGACACGAGGGCACCTGGAAGCAGCCCCCAAACACAGCTGAGAGGGCAGCCAGCTGACGCTGTAGCAGTGAGGCCCTGCCGGCCAGCCAAGCCATGCCAACTCCCAGAAACTGTGGGACCATACATGGGCAGTGTTTGAAGTCACTGAGTTTGTGACCATTTGTTACAGAGCAACAAAAAACTAACACAGCACACAAGTCTCAAGAACAAGTCTGTCCAAAACTGTCAAGGGGAGGTGGGACATCCCATGGGGACAGGTACTCAGGCACCTGTCAGTGCCCACGAAGACCACTACCAGCCCTTCCTCCGATGCCGCCCACACTCGGCAACCTCTCGAGAGGCCGTGGCTGCCCAACCTCTTCTGCAGGGAGAAGCCGCTGATGGCTGACCTGCGTGCTCGAGGGGCCTCTCCACAGCAGCTCCCATCACAGCAGGACTGGGGCTTACACGACATCCCACAGGTCTGCCCAGCATGACTCAGTCACATCCCCCACCTCAGCCTGGGTTCCTGCCGCTTCATCAAAATCATATTCTGAACTTGGAAATCAACTTTTGTTTCATTTCATTTTGTTTCACTACAACCCTTCTGTACTCGCTAACTTAAAAGTCAGATACCGGACACCCCACGGTGACCTCCCCGAAAGGACAGGAGTCGTTTTCCAAGGACACAAGTGCTACTCGCTCCCCTTCCCGGGGGCTATCTCGGGGATCCACAGAAAAAGGGGATCAAAATTCCATAAGGAAGAGTGACCAGAGAAAGCTCTGGGATTTTAACTTGAAATTATGTTTTATCTTAAAGTTATGTTATATTATAGTATTTATATAATTCGTTTTTTAAAGCCATAACCAGGGGCTGCCTCCCGGATGGGGCAGCCGAGGGACCGGGCTCTGCCTGCTGGCGAAGACTCCAGCAGACCCCGCGGCCTCCACTTTTGATGTCCAGGGCATGATCGTTAAAAAAGACCATTCCTTTGCAAAAACCCTTGTGGCCTTCTACTTTCCCACAGGCCTGCCTAGGCCTTCCTGTTTAATATTCAACCCTGCTTTTTGCAAGCGCCTCAGCCTCCACCTTGGCAGCGCCTGCCCCGGGCATCAACAATTCTGACTCTGCCAGTCCCCACTGAGCAGCAACCCCACACGGGCTTGGAGCAGTTTCCCGAAAACCTTCCCTAGCTTACTCCCAGCGGCATCCTCCACTAGGCCTTCACTCCCACCTCACCATGAATGGCCGCAGCAGAGGGCTGCTGCCATGTGCCTTTGGGGTCTAGAGGATGGAAATCAGAAAGCAAGGCCATCCTGCCCCTTGGACAGGTCCCAGGGAGGACAGCAAGGGCACGCCCCGCGTCCAGCAGCAGGATGGCCAGGGTTCTCACCCCAGCTCCCCCATTAGCCCTCTCCGGGCGTCTGGGGTGGTGCCGTCCGCTCTGACCTCGTGCAGAGCTGGGTGGGAGGCCCCTCGATGCTGCCCCCAGCATGGAGGTGACACACATGGACTTGGAAGCCACTGACTGCCCGGGCACACTAGCTGCACCTGACGCAGGCCAACTTTTGGTATTTTCCCCCATGCTAAGGAGGGAATTTTCTTGGGGGAAAGAGGTTCTAGAAAATGACATTAAATACGGCCGAGAGACCTCTAGGGGATGCCAACTAGAACCATTGCACACTGCAGGAAGCCCCCGGGGGACGCAACTGCGAGGGGCAGTGTGTGTATGAGTGCTGGCCTGCAGGTGCCCACGAGGCCTTCCCTTGTTCAATCACATGCTCCGTGTGACACAGCCATCCTCAGTCGCCCGCTTTCAGATCCCTGAGTTTCCACCCTGGCTTGCACAGGGCTGAGCTGTATAACTGGACAAAGGTGCTGGCAGTGTTGGAACTGAGAGGGAGGGACCCCAGCCCCAAGCCCTGCCGGGACAGGAGGGAAGAGTCCACGCAGGGAGCAGGACCATGAGACAGTACACAGCCCTGACCACGTCCCTGGGTGAGGAGCACAGGGCGAGAACACAGCTCACCTGTCCACGCTGGTCCCAGAACAACAGTATGAGAGTTCGAGCAAAAGATCGAGGAAGAAAGAAGAGACAGCCACTTCAAGGCATGCATTTCATCTTTCTACTTCTCAATCCCAGCAGCATACCTGTCCTCTTCCACCTTTTTCTTCATCCTACTTGGTCGATCCTCTACACAGCAGAATGGTTAGATCCTCACCAGACTCAGTGTCCAAGGGCAGAAAAGAACAAGGCAGGAGGCTGCTACACAGGCCACCCGGCAAACACCCAGGTGGGCGAGGGAGGCTCAAATTGCCCACGCACCCGGCAGCGCATCCTTCCTGGAGCACTGCAGATGCGGCTTTCCAGAAAAACATGCCGAGGACCACAAGGAGCTTGAGTTGCTTTTCACCAAGGTCCTTTCCTGTGGCCAGGCAGCTGCTACCTCACCTCTGCTATTTCTATGCCACAAAGGACGGAGACTTTTTTGGTGGCCTTTCCTGTCACCTGGGAAAGTCTGGTGGCCAGGGGCCAGCTGGCCACATGGTAACAACCAACAGGGTACCCCTCTCTCCTCTCGCCTTAGAGTTCACTGCCTCCTCTCCTCTGCCTGAAACAGCTGACAGCTAGAAAGTTAAGCAGAGATAATAAGCAGGTACATGATGGCCTGGCAGGCATGGTACATGCAAACCTAGGGCAGACAAGGAGGGGTCACCAGCAACAGAGAACATTAGCCTGTTTCAGTGGACTCACACACAGATGTCCTGGCTGTAGAGCCCACCGGTAGCCCCTAGACCATATTGCCTTTAAGCTGAATCCCAACAAGTGGGTAGTGGGTACTCTGTCTGTGTACCCACTTGACAGAGATGGGGAACAGGCAGAGCCCTGAAGGCTTCTGTCGTTAGCCAAACGGCAGCAGGGGGGGCATTGTAGGGTTCCATAAGGGTGGGAGAACCTGCTGGCAGAGACCACCCTCAGGCTGGACGGGGGAAGGCTGTGCAGGACATCTCCACTGGAGGTGATAAGAGCCCGGTTGAGGGTGGGGAAGATGGAGAAGTGACTGAGGGGCAGGAGCTGGTGGGTGACGGGGTATGGGGACAACTGGACAGATGTCCAGGAGCCAAGTTTGCGGGTCAAGATCACAGATGTGTCTCTCTCTCCCTAAAGCGTGCCCAATGCTAGCAGCATCGCACCTGCACCAAGTGAGCAGGTCTATTAAAGAAACAGTAGCGTTACCTGCTGAGGGCTGACTGGAAGCCTGTGGGCTCCCCAGGAGGAATCCCAGGTTTCCAGGGCAGACAGCAGGACCACTAGAGGCCGGCGAAGGCAGGAAGGGCTCAGGACCACCAGGGGCTGACCCAGGCCCTACCCATGGGGTCCTCTGACTTTTTCTACTGAGAGTCAATTCCAGAAACATGACAGGCTGGAAACCCATAGGGTCCTTCCAAAACCACCTTCAGGAATACTGCGCTACTTCAGGAGGACACCGTCCCCAGCCACCTCTTCTCAGAAAGTCTGACAAGTGGGAACTGGAGAAAGAGAAAGGAAGGGGAAGAGTGGCACTGGGGATGGGCCTCTACTGGGGCTTGAAGTTCAGGCTCAGGGGTCAGGGGATTTAACCCGACACAGGTGAGTCAAGGTACAGGACCCGAGATTACAGCAGTGTATTGCATACTTTAAAGTAGGAACAATTTAAATGTTTTCATACTTCAAATAAGAAATAAGTACACCTACAAGGAAAAAAGCTACCTTTAAGAAGTACTCCCCAATACACAGCAACTGAGTCTGTAGGACTCTAAGACCAATGACCCTAGCACACTGGGAAATCCTCAGGTGCCTTTTACATCAGCATGAAATTACACCAGGAGAGCTTACCACTCTACATTGGAAATACTAACATAAAACCCATATACAATTGCTTTATTTCCAGAGCTTCCCTCAGAAAAGCAGAAAAAGACAGAGGGGCTGGTCAGCAGCATCACACCTGAGCACCTCACCTGGGCCACTACCAAACCACACACATCCACCACGTTTCTTACATTTCTTGCTGTCTACAATTGGGCTAAACTTAAATAGAATGCTAATCCCCCTGGGCGGAGGTGAAAATATTTACAACAAAGAACGCATCCTTCAAAAGAGTGCTACTTCCAAAAGGAGTTTAAAAACTGCAGGTGGCGCTTTTAAAACTAATTTCACACAAAATTAAATTATAACACACCACGCCCTAGTCCCCCCCAAAAAAACACTTCTAAAGTAATTTTTTATTAAATCCCACCACTACAAAAAATTACTCTTCTTATAAAGGGACCTCCAAAAAACAAAAGTATACATACACACACCCACACACACCCACACACACGCATAACTATACGTATCTTTGACTTGATTCAAGTTCCTGGCAATGCTACCACGTTTAGTAACTTAACATGTAAAATTCCGTACCTACCTGCAACCAACTTTGACAAAAGACCCTTAACTTGACAGAGGGTAGATAGGAAAGTCTATTTCCCTTTCCAGTCTCAAGAAACTGAACATGAAAACGTCTACACAAAATGTTTCCTGCACTTAGTCCTAAGATCCGAGCCATTACTTTTTCATAGAGTTTAAAGTACAATTAAAAAAAAAAAAAAAAAAACTTTTAGCACAGTCTGACCTTGGCCTTACACTCAAAACTCATCCTAGAAATAAACCGGGACCCAGACAAGAGAGCCGGCGGGTGGCGCTGCCCTAGACTTTGCAGGAGGAGGGGCAGGAGGACGGCGGGGTCCCCGCCCTTGTGTGCCGGGTCCGGATACCCCGTCTCCCTCCTCTGACAAAACTCCCTGGTTCCCCCACCCCAGGAACGACCCTCTCAGCGGACCCCGCGTGGGGCTGTCCACATCTGTAGGTGCCAGGCCCCGGTCCCCCGGTGTCGCCATCCCGACAACGCTCCACCCCCCCACACCACCCCGCAGTCTGTCATTGCCTGGGCGCGGCTCCCGGGCTCCCCCCTCCAGCCCCAGCCCACCCCCGGTCTGGCCTGGCCGGCGCACTCACCCCTGGATGCCCGGGCTGTACGCGCGGCTCTTCCACGGCGTGCCGGGCCGCGGCGCTTGGGCCCCGGGGCCGTCCCCCCCGCCGAGCGCGGCCGCGCGGCTGCCAGACAGCAGGTAGTTGAGGCCGTAGGTGCTGGCCTTGTTCTCGCGTTTCCGGCGGCCCGGGTGGAACTGATGCTGCGGCGGGGAGCCGGCGGGCGCGGGGCCGCGCGGCGCGGTGTGCCCGTTGGCGGCGCCGGGGGCGGCGGCCGGGCCGTCGGCGAAGGAGAAGAAGGCGCTGCCGCGGCCCCCGCCGCCCGCCCGGCCGAGCGAGGCGCTGCTGGAGGACGACGACGAGAAGCCGGGGCTCTCAGCGCCCGACTCGGCGTTGGACGAGGACGACGACGAGGACGACAGCGAGGGCGATTTGTGCAGGCGCCGGCCGCCCTCGGCCGGAGGGCCCAGGGCCGCGAGCAGCGCGGGGGGCAGCGCGGGGGCGGCGCGGCCGGGGCCGGGCGGCGGGGGCGAGGTGGCCGGGGGCCGCGCGGGGCCCGCCAGGCCGCCCAGCCCAGCCGCCGCCGCCGCCGCCGCGGGGTCCAGCGCCGGCGAGTTGAGGCAGAAGTAGGACGCGTAGCCCGAGCCGCCGCGGCCCACGCCCTGCGAGGTCTCCCAGATCTGCATCCACAGGGCATTGGCCGGCCCCTTCTGCTCGGGCTGGATCCAGGCCACGCGCGGATCCATCCACGCGCCGCCCCCGCGGGGCCCGCGCGCCCGGCCCCGCCCCCGCCGCGCCCCGAGGCTCGGCCGCGGCGCGCGCGGACGCACGGGCGCACGGGCGGGCGGGCGGACTGACGGACGGACGGACGGACAGAAGAACGGGCGGCCGCGGGTTGCGGGCGCGGTCGGTCGCGCGTCTCGGGTTAGTCCGCTAGCTGGCTCGCTGGCCGGTCGGCGCGGTGGCGGCCGTCGAGTCGCCGGCAGGCCGCGGCTGGGGCCGTTCCGGCTCGGCACGTCCCTGCGGCAGCGCGGGCCTCAGGCGGCGTGGGACAGGCTCGGGGACCGCGGCGGCGGCGCTGCTCTGGGGCCGGACGGGCAGGCCATGGAGCGCGGCCGGGCGGGGCGCCGAGGGGGCGGGCCCAGCCGCCGCGCAGCCGGGGATGGGGGCGCCCGCGGGCGGCCGCGGCCCGTGCGCCGGGCCCTCGGTCACGCTCGCGCCGCTCGGCGCGGGCTCCTGCAGCGGCGGCGGCGGCGGCGAAAAGACACGCTGGGCGGGCGGCGGGGGGCGGAGGGGGCCGCCGCCGCCGCCGCCTCCGCGCCAATGAGGGGCGGGGGCGGGAGGAGGGGCGGGGGCCGGCGGAGGAGCGCGGCCTTCCTCGCGGGGCCGGGCGCCGCTGCGCACGCGCGACCGATTTCAAATCCTCCCTGGACAGCGCCGCCTTGGTTACTGCGCTTGCGCACGCGGGGTCGACGGGAGGCGCGGCCGGGAGGGGTGGTGGCGGCGGCGGCGGCCCGGCCCTTCAGACCAGACGGGGTTGGGGCGGGAGCGGAGAGGCGGGGCGCCCAGCCCCTCCTTTCCCCGCGCCGCGTCACCCAGCCCCTCCTTTCCCCGCGCCGCGTCGCCCAGCCCCTCCTTTCCCTGGCCGCGGCGAGGCGACATGCGCGCTAGGGACCGGCTGCTCGGTCTGGCTGCGCGTGCGCCGGTGCGCGGGGCCGCCGCCGCGGGTGGAGTTTTCCACGTGCAGGGCGACGTTCGCGGGCGGCCGCCGGGAGGCCGTGCCTCCCTCGAGCCCGCGGGAGCGTCCGGCCGCCGGCCGCCAGGGCGCGCTGGGCTGGGCAAGACGGAAAGGCCCCTGGGCATTCCCCACCCGCTCCTCCTCTGAGGGGTTGGTGCGCAGCCGCCCGCGCTCCGGGAACTCGTGTCCGCGCGCCGCGGCGCTCTGGAACTACCCACCGCCCGCGGGGCTCGCGTGCTGTCCCGTCCCGGAGCGGGCACCCGGGTGTGTGGGGGGGAGGCCCGCGCGACCCTCTTCTTGTCGTGGGTTCTCCCTGCCGGCGCGAATGTTTGCTGTTAAAAAGCATTCCCCACGCAGCGAGTGAAGTCTGGCTTGGTAACTGGTTAGTTGGAAAGCTTTCCCTGAACCCGGCTGCCCGCGCGGCCCGCTCGTTGACAGGGCTCGTGGGCAGGGCCCCTGGGCTTTGGTGGTTCACGCCCGCGTTCCGTGGCCCTTGGACAGAGGCTTGATTGGGCGGCGGCGTTGTTCGTAGTGCCACGTTAGCCACACACTCCGTGAAGTCCAAAGCCCGTGGGGTCGGGATTGATGTTTGCTGGTGCCACGCTAGCTTGGACCTGACACCCCTGCAGGCGACCAGCGCGGGCTTCCAGGGCGCTGTGCGGGACGCCTGGGCTCTGAAACTCCTTTCCGAGTTCACCATGGTACCGAGGCCTCTTTCAGGGCATAATTTAAATGCTCTCCGTTTCCTGTCCTAGAACAGACTTCACAGCGCTTGGCAGTTTACATACCTTACCAGCGTGAAGGCCGGTGCACTGCATGCTAAGCCTTTTTGGGCAAGCGGTGGTACCTAATAAAAATGTAATATTTAGGCTCAGGCTGTGGGAATTATGACCGAGGATTAGAACATAGACATTAAGCTGCAGAAAGTCATAAACCAACAAGTGGAACAGTGGTTATTCTGGAATGCTTTGCTTCCAATGGCTGTGGCCAAAATGCTTGAACTCATCCCTGCCTCTTCCCTCCCAGCAACCAACATGTGCTCTAGGCAGTTCCTGCAAGAAACATCCGGACCACCACCTATTCCCTGCCCCACCCCACCCCTTCCAGACACCAGTATCTCTAGCTCGTTTTTTAAACAATGCCCCTAACTGGTTTCTCACTCTCGGTTCTTGCCCCCTTCAGCATTTTCTCCACACAGTAGCTTAAGCTTGTTGTTGTTATTTTGGTGGGGTCACATTTCATTATTTTTCCATGTGCGGATCCCATTATTGCAGCACCATTTGTTGAATTTTTGTTTGTTATGCTTGTTTGTTTTGGGGAAGTACATGGACCCAGAATCAAACCTGGGTATCCCACATGGCAGGCTAGAATTCTATCATTGAACTACGCTTGCATCGCCCTTAAGCAAGACTGTTTTTTTAATTCTTTAGAAAGTATCAGATCATGTCACTCCCCTACTCAAAAGCCTCCAGTGGGTTTGTCTTGCACCCAGAGCAAAAACAAACAAACACTTTGCTATGACCTGTAAGTCCCTGCATCATCTGGTCCTTCACTCTCTTCCTCCCAGGTCATCACCCCACCCTTGCCCTAATCCAGCCTCCTGGGGCCACGAGCACAGCAAGTGCACTCCTGCCTCAGGGTCTTTGTACTTGCAATTGTCTCTGCCTGGGATGCTCCCTCTCCACCGTCAGGTCTTAGCAAGGACTGCTCAGTGGCTCTATTTAAGCTGCAAACCTATCCCAACACTTCCTACCCCCTTCACTGCCTTATGTTTCTCTCAGCATTTAACTCCATCTATTACATCTTTTCTTATCTTGTTTATTGGCTGCGCCTCCCCTCCCCTATTAAAATGTCACCTTCATGAGCAGAAGCTAAAGGACTGTGTGTGACTCAGTGAACATCTGTGGAATGTCCAAGGGCTGATTGGCCCACCTGGAATGAATTTGGGCAGTTGCCCTTGCCCCACCTCTAGGATCTATTGCACAGATTGCCATGGTTTACTTCTTTTCAGCATTTTAAGGTTTTTTCCCTCACTGTCTCATGCTCTGTCTTAGCATTTTGCCTCTAGCTGATCACCCTTAATTTGCTTGATCACCCACCAGTCAACTTCTTGTAATTGCATCTGGGGTTTTGATGTTTATGGATTTGATCATAAGTAAATTAGAGGCAATATATTTCTTCATGTAAATCAAGGAACACAACTGAAAATAAAATGTGGCTCCTGAGACTCTGGGCAGAAGACAGCTTTCTCTTTCTTTATTGGTTTTCTGCAGATGAGCCTAGAACTTTCTCTGGATGCCTCTTTTGGCCAAAACCCACTCTTCTCTCTGCTGATACTGGGCAGAGGGTAATGTTAGAGA
Organism: Tamandua tetradactyla; assembly: GCF_023851605.1. NCBI lineage: Eukaryota > Metazoa > Chordata > Mammalia > Pilosa > Myrmecophagidae > Tamandua > Tamandua tetradactyla. The sequence continues at coordinate 54,856,433 of NC_135335.1, read as the reverse complement.
TTATACTGTGGCTTTAATGATTTTTTTCTCATGAACAGATGGTTTCCAAAGTTTGGTCTAAGGACTACCTGTGTCAGAATCAGCAGTGAAACTGGTTAAAATGCAGATTGCTGGGGCTCACTCACCCCAATCTACTGAACTAACCTCTCTAGGAATGAGGCCCATGAAACTGTATCTTAAGTAGATTCCTTAGGCACAGTGAAGTTTGACAATCTCTACCTAAACCAGGATTTCTAAATTCCCAGGTGCACAGGATCTGAATAGATAACATAAGTAACTAAAAAAGGCAGAATATGTCTATCAGTCAGCTTTGCTGGGTAACAAACCAGACCCAAACTCAGTGGCTAAAACCAATAAGTGTTTACTGTTGCTTATGTGTCTGCATATTAGTTGAGTGGTTACTTTGATCAGGGTTGAACACAATTGATCTTGGCTATCTTTTTTGTCTGCAGTCAACTAATGGGTCCATGAAAGAAAGCTGGCAGGTCTAGTGTGGACACACTCACATGGCTGGCAATTGGCTGGCTAGCAACTGGGGCACCAAGGGTATCTGGGCCGCATGACCCTCAAGATCCAGCCAGTTAGCCCTGTTTGTTCTCAGAGTTCCCAGAAGGCAGACAGGCATGCACAAGGCCTCATTTGGTGAGCCACAGTGGGTGACAAGGCCATGATAAGATTCAACAGGTGGACAAGTAGCTTCCACCTCTTGATGGCAGGAGCTATAGTCACTGGGCAAGGGGTGTGATCTACTGGGAGGAAGACTCTTCTAGAATCACAGCTGATACGGACCAGGAGACCATGGGTCCTGGGGGCCACCTGCCTGAGATCAGGAGCCAAAGCCACTCATCTCCAGCCTGTAGGAATGCAAGACCTACCATCGATACCACAAACTTCCTTTCACACAAGAAGCAGGACCTGCAGAATTGAACCTGCATTCTCCTGTTAGGAGATGTGGACCTCCTGGCAGATACCCCAGCACTTGCTTGCTCCCCATGTCCTTTGGCCCCACCCCCTCTGCTCTCTTCACTGGCAGAGCCCCATTGCTGCCCATTATACGTGGAGGAGCCACCTTCTTTGGACCAGAGGGTGAATCTTGGGGATCTCAAGTCATGCGGTGGAGGTTCATTCTCCCTACCGGCACCAGGTTAAGCCCAACACCTAACTCTCTTTTAAGCAAGGCCTGTGTAAAAGGCTGCTGGGACACTCCTGGGGAATGTTCTAGGAGAGATAAGCAGGGGGAAATGTCCTTCTACCCATCCTGGGCACAGTTTAGTCTGCATGGAATGCTTCAAACTACTGTAGCCATCCAGAAGAGAGACATAAGCTCCCTGAGTGCCAGGGTGAAGTCCTCTATCTGTCCCCAGGCAGCAAAAGAGGCCGGCACTGGAGCCTCTCTCCAAACCCCTTATCCGAGGTTACCATCTCCCTGCTAGTTTCAGCCTTCCCTGAATGGGTCAGCCTCTCACTTGCTGCAGAAATCACTTTGAATACAGCAACTAATCCAGAAATTGCTAGTGTACTGTAAGAGCCAGATAGAAACTGTCAAGGAGTTGCATTTAGCCTGTGGGTAATCTTTGGTACCTGGGAAGCAAATAACTTGATAAAAGAGGTGAAGGGGATGGGGACTCCATCTGCGCTGTGCCCTAGTGAGTCTGTATCCGTCAAGAGAGGTTTCTTCCACTCAGAGGAGCTCTGTTCCCGCAAAGGTGAACACTAAATGCTTTTAAGGCACAGGAGATCCTCTTAGTAAATTTTGGGAGGGATATTTGCTGGAAAATAAGGGATCTTTCCTTTTTTGATTATGGAAAATTTTAGACTTACACAAAAAGAAGGAGGATGTGTCATAAAGCTTGTGTACCCATTCATTGCCCAGCTTCAAGATCATTCGTGACCCGTCCTGGATCACCAACTTCCCCCTCCCCAGATCATTTTGAAGCAGATCCCACATATTACTTAATCTGCAAGCATTTCAGGATGTCTTTCTAAAAGAGGATTTTTCTTTGAAAACAACCACAGAGATGACTCCCAGATATAAGCCTGGCCCTGGCACTGTGGGATCAACAAGTCCATCTGGACCAAAATGGGGAAAAGAAGTGTAACAAATAAGGTATCAGTGGCTGAGAGAGTTCAAATAGAGTCGAGAGGCAACTCTGGAGGTTGCTCTTGTGCAAGCTTCAGGTAGATGTTGCTACCTATCATAACTTCCCAAACCCCAAACAAAACCATTCCTGCCAATCCTAAAGAACACCTAGGGCAGTATATAGGATTCTACAAAGGTTCCATGCACTAAGGTAACTTTCCAGAAACTTACAACCTCCAGATGGGTCCCTGAACCAGGTAAGTCCTGAAATGCAGAGGGTCCAGCCTCTCCAGAACATTGGATAGTTCCATCTCATTACCCTATATTAACAACAGCCCCTTCCAACATGAAAAAGTTAGAATGGTCATAGCCCATACACCCCTGAAGAGTGAGAGAAAGATCAAAGGTGATGGTGGAATTATACAGAGAAGGTAGGGTTTAACAAACGAATATGAGTGCTGAAGCAGTATTTGATATTTCTTTTAGTCTCTAGTATCTTAGAACAGCTAGAAGTAAAAACCTAAAACTGGAATTGTAACCCATACCAAACTCTAAAATCTGTTCTACGACTAATTGTTGAGACATTTTGAAATTTATTGTTTTGAAATTTATTGTCACCAAAAAACAAAAGAGAAAAGAAGGAGTATAACGGAGAAGATAGGATTTAACAAATGAGTATGACTGCTGAATCATCATATTGTAACTTCTTTTGGTCTCCAGTGTCTTAGAGCAGCTAGAAGAAAAAACAAGAATGCGTGAAACTGTAACCCATACCAAACTTTGAAATCTGTTCTACAACTGCTTGTTAAGATGTATCTGGAAATTTATTGCTTTTTTGTATATATGCTATATTTCACAATAAATTTTAGAATTGTAAATTTTAAAAAAACTACAATACTAGTATCATTCCAAAGTATAAAGTAACATTGTCTTTATATCATCAAATAATAAGATCTGGGTTAAAATATCTTTTTTTATCTTGCAAAATGTTTAATCCTTTGCACAAACTAGGATTCAACAGAAGGTCTGTATCTTGAAGCTGGTTTGAGTTGTATCTTAGACTTTCCATCTGTTTTCTCCATCTTTTTTTTTTTTAATTTGTTGTTGAAGGACATGGTTCCCAAGGCTGGGTTTTGCCAAGTATACCACTCTATGGTACCATTTAACACGTTCCCTGTCCTCGGTATTTTCTGTACATTGGTAATTGGATCTAGAGTCTTGATCAAAATCAGGCTCATTTGTTTTTGGGCAATGACCAGGTGGGGGATGCTGTAGGTTTCTACCAGAGGTCTCATGGTGTCGGCTGCTCCCTCCTGCCAGGATCTTGGCACCTCTGATGAGCACTGCCTCCAACGCCAGGTCTGCTGTTCCATCAGGACTGAAGCATCACTTTCTTAACAGCACAGTGACCCCAGCAGAATCCCTTTGCACATCGTATGAGATGCAGAAAAGCAGCTGCAGATCATCAAGTCTAACATCATACTTTCCAGAGGAGGAGACTGAGGTCCCAAGTGGTCATGAGCTTTGTCCAATGACAAAAAAACAGACTAAAACTGTGGCTCCCAACCTTTGTGTTTTCATGACATCACGCTCCCTCTTAAGCATATTTATGCATTTTTTAACACCATGATATGCTCTGAGAGTGGAATTTTAGAGGGCCAAATCTGAGACTTTCTTACAACTATAGGGACTACCCAAACCCAATGAAGATGACTATAGTGGGGGGGTCTTTGCAAACCTATGCTGTAACTAGAACTATAATAAAATGAACTCATTGTGTCAGGCCTGGGGAAAGAAAATGCAACTGAGTGGGGAAATAGTCTGTAGGAAATCTATTAATGGGGAGCCCACCCCACAAATGATGCTTTGACTCTCTTTGTCCAAGATGCAGTGCCCTGACCCCATGGACACACAGAGTACTTCAGCAGGCCGTGTCCTCTGCGGTAGGACAGAGACATTGCAAGACTCCACCCAGACCTGAAAGAGTAACCTTCATTTCCCTCCAAAGCTGCCTTCCAAGTGGCTCCTCTTATACCCTCTTCCTCAAAGCAGGGTCCTGAAAATGAAAGGTGGCCTTGGGTTAACGTCTCAGTGTATCCATTAAGAATTGTTTCACTCAATGGAAACTTCACAAACAGTTGTCTAACACAACAGAGAGTTTTTTCCTCCCGTAATGAGAAATGCTTCTAGAGAGGTGTTTTAGTTTGTAAGCTGCCAGATTGCATTTTACCAGAAATGGAATGGCTTTTATAAAGGGAATTTAGTAAGTTACAAGTTTATAATTCTAAGCCTATAAAAATGTCCAAACGAAGGCATCCAGGAAAACATACCTTAATTCAAGGAAGGCCAATGGGTCAGGAACACCATTGTCATCTGGGAAGTCACGTGGCTGGCATCTGCTGGTCCCTTGCTCCTGGACTCCATTGCTTTCAGCCTGTGTTCCTGTGGGGGTTACTCACTTTGCCTCTCCAGAACTGGCTTTCATCTTTTGGCTTCCCTTGATTCTGTCCAGGTTCTGACTTGCTTAACATCTCATGACAACAGCTGCTGGGCTCCAAGCATCTCCAAACACCCATGTCTCTGTCCTCCAAATGTCAGCATTTGTGTCAGCTCTGCTCTGAAGTTTCTGTTGGCTCTGTTATTTCTGAGCTCTCTCCAAAATATTTTCTCTTTTAAAGATCCCAGTAAACTAATCAAGACCAACCTGGAATGGGTGGAGTCACATCTCCATCTAATCAAAAGGTCACATCCACAATTGGGTGTGTCACATCTCTGTGGAGATCATCTAATCAAAAGTTTCCTACTTACAGTATTGAATCAGAATTAATAGAAATGGCTGCTCCCAAAAGAGTGGATCAGGATTAAAACATGGCTTTTCTGGGGTACACAATATTTTCAAATATCGCCCCCCCTTCCCCCATCTCCTCTGCATTTGAGTCATCCAAGTCCATTTCTCATCAAGCCAAGCACCCAGACCAAACCTTGGTCAGGGCAGCCTTCCCAAGATAACACTGCCCTCCCTGCACTCCATCAGGATTACCAGATGCCCTCTTCACCCACCTGGCTTGTGAGCAGGGTAGCTGTGCCAAGGGCGATTTTGCCTTCCAGAGGACAGCTAGTGACGTCTGTTGTCTCCCCAGGCGGGCAGTTGCTGCATCCCTGCCCTGCATCCCGCCCAGCACACCCAGGTGACCTCTGTCTCTGTCCCAGAGGCCCTCCAATGCACAAGAGACGGTATGGGACAGCAACTCTGCACACATGAGTTCCTCTGGCTATAGCGAGAAAGGGGAGCTGGAGGAGCTTTGCCAGGACTGACCCTTAAAGAGGCAGGAGGGTGGCGAGAGGTAGCCCAGAGGATAGAAATGCCCGGCGGTCCCTGTATCCCAGGCCTGAAGATGGCAGCAGGGTGCAGAGAAGTCAGCTGGTGCTGCAGGTAAGGCCAGGCATTATAGCATGTGGAGGGGTCACAGAAGCTGTGGAGGGGTCACAGAAGCTGAGGAGGGGTCTGCTTTGTGTTTTAAGAAGCTTGGCGTGCCTTAGCAGATGAAACTATGTGGGATTAGGCTGAGGGTAGGGGTAAAGACTGGTGGGGAGGGGATGGCCCATTGGAAGAAGTCAAAAGCAAGTCATGGGCACAGTGTCAGATCTGAAAAGAGCTATTTAAGTGAAGGTAAGCAAGGGCAAGTAGCTGTACTTGCTGTGAGAAACAACCTCCCATCTCAGGGGTTTGCCTCAGAGTTTATTTCTTGCCTCTGGGTCCACTGCTGCTCGGTGCACACAGGGTTCTGCTCCGTGCAGCCACCCAGGTGCCTAGCCTCCTTCACCTGGAAGTTCTGCCACCCCCTGCCTTAGGGATCCCCTGCTGGTTCTCTGTCAGGGCCAGCAGAAGAGGGAGAATTAGGATGGAGGGAACCCCAGGAAGTTTAGGGGCGAGGCTGGGAGGTGGCCCACAGTCTAGCAGGCAGAACTCAGGCACGTGGCCTACCAACTTAAAGAGAGCTAGAAAATGTCCAGCTGACTGCCCACAACAAATGGAATGGGGTTCAGCCACAAAATATCAAGGAGGTCAACTCACTGGGGCTCTGTAATTGATACAGTCTGGAGGAAAGAGAGAAGGAGGCTCAGGAGGGCATCCAGTTTCCACCACGGAGGCTTAGGGCAGGGGCCTTGGGTGGTGAGCACAGGGTGGCCCTGCCTTAGCCAGGGCAGCCACAGCCATACTCCAATTAAAGCAGCACACAGTCCTTCACCCTCCCTGCCTGTTTTACTGCATGACCTGTGTTCCGTTTATAGGCAAAATGCTTCTTTATCTTCATAAAAGCAAATATAAATCTAGTGTGTAAAAGGCCAATGTAAAAATAACTGGAAAGGGATACAGAGGGGAGACTTCTCACTTACCCCCTTCTTATCCCTCTCGGTCTCTGTCCTTGGCCTAAAGCAACAAGAAGCAATGACTGAGCGTTTAGGCTTCACTCAGCTTCTCTACAGGCACCGCCTCCCCTAGAAGCTTCTAGTCACTTATGTCACCCTAATTTTCTTGTGACCGTCCTCAATTGAGGGCATGGCAGCCCAGGGACATGAGGATTTAGTAAGCTATGGCTGCACACAGATAAGCAATCACAGGTAAGCAGCTTTAGGTGTGTCCATCTCGGGCCCATCTGCAGATATTTCCCTCTGTCTTAGGGGTTTTTAACCAGAACTTCTCAAATTCAGCTCTGTTTTTGGGTGAAGAGCAGGGGCTGTGAAGCCAGTTGGTCTGGCTGGCTGGCCTCAGTTTCCTCCCTGCAGGATGGGACAGTGGTTGTTCTTTAGGCAGAGGGTTGGAGGGACAATGAAAAGACTTGAGCACATGGGATGTGCTCACAAGAGTGAATGACACAGAGGACCTGTCTCCTGCATCAGCTATTGTAATTCTCTGTGACTCTTAAAGAAGCTGGCATTTTCTTCTAATCTCCAACTTGCTTCTCTCTCCTGTGGAGGGAAAGGCACAGTTGATGGCATTTGCTTCCTGCTTCCTGTCTCCTGCTCTTGGTTCAGGCTCCAACTTCCCTGTCAGTGGAGGAGAATAGCTCTCCTGCTCCCCAGCGCTAATGAACTGTTTTCTCTAACTGTTCTCCATACCCTGCACAAGCCCCTATACTTGTTTTTATTCTATGGTTCAGATGGGGCATTTGGGGGTTGGGGGTGGGAGGTGGGCAGGAGGCACCACTATTCCATTAATCGCAGAACCATTTCCTGAAGTCATTGACTTCTATACATGCCTTTTTTGTTGTTGTTGTTTTGCCTGGGCAGGCACCAGGAATCGAACCCAGGTCTCTGGCACGGCAAGCAAGAGCTCTGCCTGCTAAGCCACCATGGTCAATCCCTATACATGACATTTAACAACCAGAGCCGCTCCATAAAAACTCTGCCAGGAAGGGAAGCCCCACACAGACCTTCCTTTACATCAGAGACCAGGATGGGGAAGGCAAAGGCTCGGAGAATTGGGGCTGGACAGTGACAAGATTGAAATTACATGCCCTAGAAGCTCAGTCCTGTCTATCCCCAGAGTGGGAAAGTAGGGAGGGGAATGTGGTGTCTCCACTGAAGTGCCCTTGGCAGCTGGCACTAGGGCGGTGCGACTGGGGGGTGGAGGGAGGTGGGGTCAGAGATTTTGCAGTGGACCACCAGGATCCAGGTCTAGCCCTACTGGTCACAGTATCGAACACTTATGGACTAGACTATGTACAAAACCTTAATCTTTTAAGGGGAGCATGGCCTGGAGGAGAGAACAGGATCTTAATTTCCAGAGATGGAGGATGGTGGAGCCCAGAGGATGCTGCCTGGGGAGCGTGAGGTTTGTGGCGTCTCTTGGGCATCCCAAGGGAGTTGGCACACATGTCTGGCACTTGGAAGCGGCACACTCGGGACGGACGGCTTCATCGCTGGTGCTGAATGATGCGGCATGAGTGAGCTCACCCAGGGCGGGGTTGGGCCGTGGCGAGAAGAGGGGCAGAAGGCCCGTTAGAAGGAGAATTTGTCTTTGTGAATTAGCCGTGTGGCATCTTAAACGTGTTAACGTTTCTGAGCAGATCTGAGAGCGGTGTTGTAATCTTTCAAGGTCACATTGAGTACAATATTTGGGTAATTGCTGCACTCTGGAAACTGGCTTTCATCCATCAAGACCTGAGAAGAGCCAGGTGCCGGTTGTAGATTCTTTTCTCCTTACAGCGAAGCCCCCACTCCCCCCAGGCAGCCAGGAAAGTGCAGAGACGGTCCCACTGGAGACAGAGGGGACCGTGCCCGTAGGTGAGCGGAGACCCTCCGGGGGATGCCGTGTCCCCAGATGGGCAGGTGTGTCCAGGCGAGCACTGCAGCCCTCACACCCCACCAGGGCTGGAGAGGAAAAGGCCCCCCCTGGGAATCCCGCCTGCCCTCTGAACTTGCCATCACCGGAGGTGGCCATCGCAAAAAAAGTGGTGGAGGTAGATGCTCAGGACAGACCCACAGATGCATTCCACCACGGGGACACCCAGGAAAGAGAGTATGATCAAGTGATTCATTTGTGAGGTGTCATGGGGCAGGACTACAGCCCAGCCCTGTCACTAGAAGTAGCACAGAGGCTTTCCCAGACAAATACAATCTCAGTCCTCAAAACTGCCCCTCACTGAAGTTTTGCAAGGCATGGTAGTCTCTGTTTGGGATAAAAGTATGGTTTATTAGGGGGACACAGACATTTTTTCCTTGTTTCCCTCCCTCCTTTGCTCTCTCCTTTTCCTTCTTTCTTTCCATCTTTCCTCACTCCCACCCTCCTTCCTCCTTCCTACACTTCCCCCCTCCGCCCTTTCCTCGGATGGGGAGCCACTTCCAGAAGCCAGCCAGACAAATAGTTTCCACGGCATTGAAAGGACAGGGCACCTTGAATTCCCCCGTCTTTGTGGCAGCCAGAGCCCCAGGAGCCCTTTGATGGAGAACCCCCCGCACCAGCCATAGAAAGTGCAGTTCCAGCAACTGCCGAGGATAACAGCCAAGGGCTTCTGTGATTGGTCCAGTGGTGAACTCTAAGGAGGTGGGGGCCCTAGGGGTGCCCCCGAACTGCCAGCCAACCGGAGTGAGGACACAGTGGGAGTCGGAGAGGACCGCGGCAGGCATCTTCCTTTTAGCCATCCTGGCTGAAGACTTCACCAATTTTCTGGAGGAGAAAGTTGGCAAGGTAACAGCAGAAACACGCTAGGTATTTGTGTAGATTGGTGTGAGTTGTTAAACAAGTTATGTGTTGTTTTCATGCGCAATTAAATCCATTATCATATCAAAGCCCCAAGTTAAAAACAACATCACACCTTAGATGGTGGACTGAGTTTGGTGTGTCTAAACGTAAAGTACCTTGAAGCAATGGTCATTTTTATGGAATTCCAAGTTCAGAGTCCACCAAGACATACTGATATTTTTAAATCTGGCAAGTGAGCAGGAAACAATTTTTCCAGCAGAAAATATGGATGTGCTGTATAAACGCGATATTAAATCACAGTCACGAGCACGCAGGTCCCTCCACAGAAACCCTCCAGGTAAGTATCCTAAATTGTCTCTGGGTTTTCCCATTAATGCTTGTTTACTTTTGCTCATTCCCTGTGCTGTTTGCTAGCACTCACTACCAGCAAAGAAATGATAACAGGGACCAAATATTCAAGAAAAAACACAGGAGAGAACTTTCCTCACTTTTGCTATCCTTTCATTTATTCCCTCGAAGTGGAGGGGTTTAATTTTAGCTGTGACGTGCCTCAGCACAGCTCACAGAGCCACTACTCCATGGGAGCATTGGACGGCCTCAACTCTTGACTTGGATTCTGGTTGACAATTGTATTCAAGGGTTGGTATTCAAAGGAGAAAGTTTCCTACAGAAAGGGCTTAAAGAGGCCTGTTACTGCCTGGAGGTCGCTAGGTTACCTTTGCCTCTCCTGGACAGGCACTGTAGGAGAACCATTTAGGGGTGCTGCCTGGTGGCAGAGCTCCCCAAGATCCCAGGAGGTCAGATCTGCCTTTCTGGAGGGGGTGGGGAGAGAGGATGAGTGTCCTGTTTGAAACACAGTGGGCTCACACTTTTCTGGGCCTCCACTAGGTTGTTTAAACATCTTAACCACAAAGCCCCTTGTTAGTTAGTCTTCTTCTCATGTATGCTGCAGTAACAAAGAGCCCCCAAATCTCCATGGTTTATGAGAAGGACAGGGTTCCCAGCAGCAGCAGCAGCTCCTCAATCTGGCACCATCTGCGTGTCTTTTCCATGCAGGGGCCTGGATGGAGAAGCAACTCCGTCTCAGCCACGTGGCAGGGAAAAAGGGAGCCTGGGCTCAAACGGAAATGCCTCCACCATTCTGCTTGCGTGAGGAGGTCACGTGAGGTCATGGGTCATTGGTTGAGGCAGTCCATTGCCGGAAGACCCTGCAAGCCCCCTGGGTGTTCCTAGAATAATGGGGGGGGAGGGGCAACTGGAGGCTCTGACCTCATCTCCCACAATGTCTCTGGACAAAGAATGCCCTCTCCTGAGTGGTGGCCCCCACCCCCACCCTTCTGTCCCAGTCCACCCAGGGAAGTCACCTCTGCAATCCAAGCTGACAATTGGCTTTGTAGCCACCAAACAGAATTCACTTTATTGCCTCCACTTGGCTGATTTTAAAAACAGCCATTAACAGGTCCATTTTTTAAATCATAAAAATGTTCTTAATGCAACTGAATGTTCTGACCTCAAGATAGCTGGAAACATGTAAAGGGATATTTCAAAACGCCCAGAATTTTGCCTTCTCTTGGTGGCAGACCTCTCCTGGTTCTTGGATAGCTATCCATCCACTCAGGTACTCAATAGTTGATGATTCTGCGAACCGAACCCAAGTTCTCCGCAGGAGGCCCGCAGCACAGGTGTGCGGGGGTGACCCCATGGCCCACCCACCTGGTCCCCCAGGGATGCCCCTGTACCCTGGAGCGGTGCAAAATATTCTGGGTACGAAGTCGAAGGACAGAAAGATATAAGGCGAGGGACTTTCTTCTTCTAAAGTTTCTAAAGGGGAATGGCAGAAAAGATGCACAGTCGGCACAAATAGTTGCGGCTGCGTCTCCGCTGCCTGCAGGTGTGTGTGATATCTGCGCCCCTCCTCGCCGCCGGCCACCCAGATTTGACTGCAAGTGCCTGGGGTGTTGTAGTCAAGGTCCGGGTCCGCCATCCCGGGCCTTTTCTCTCCGGGTTACTTGCCACCACCTCGTCGGCGGGGTTACCTGCAGCCACCCTGAACCCTCCGCACCCCACCTTCACCCTGAACATCTGGGAGCTGCCACCTCTGCCTGAGAAAGCTGCCGTGAGACCCTCGGGCGGGCTTGGTTGTCGACCGGAATCCCTGCCTGCTTCCCTGATCCTTTAGTGCGCATCCAGGACGTCGCTGGGCCCCTCGCTCCTGTCCCAAACCCCGCTGCCCCGACTTGGTGCAGCCATACCCGGACCTCAGCCTGGCCCAGAGCGGTGTCCAATACAGGAAAGAACTGCCATTCACGCTGCTCAGTGCCTGCGCCGCAATCCCCAGGCCAGTCTTCCCTCCAACTGCTCCGCATCTGCTGAAGCCAGGGGCCCCTGGCCTGCGCCCCCAGCTCCCGCCTGGGGTGAAAACTTGGTGTGATTTTGAAATGTCTTCGTGCCCCTCCTCCTGAAGAAATCATAAGCACCCCTAATTCTCCAGGGGAAGAACCCTTCCTAACAGCAACTTGGATGTAGGTCTTACATAGAAAAATAACCTAAATCCCCAAAGAAAATGAGACACCATTCACTTCCAAATACTCCCTAACAGCGAATAGCTTGGGAGGACAAGAAAAGTATCCAAATGTGTAAATCTCTAAGGAGTCACCACTCAACGCCAGGAGCCCCAAGGCTCCCAGCCCAGTAAGTTCAGGGAGGCATCAACCTAGAGGACAAGAGACAAACTTTCTTTTACAAATGCTGGAAAAATTGTAAGCTGTTATTAAGTAACAAAAGATTTGCAAAGCAGTATGCATGAGCGCAAGGCAATCACTCCCATGTGTGGTATCAGCTGGGTGCCCCAGCTCTCAAAGCAAATGTCACTTAAAGTAAATACTTTGTCTTCAGCTCAACCATATCATCTTCCTAAAATCCCCTTCCACTCCTTCTGAAAGGAAACATGTGTCTCTCAAATGGAGAGATACATTTTATCATAAAGCCAGAGAGGATGATCTTGGCTATTTTTCTCCAGAGAGGCTGGCTCTTTTCAAGGCAATGCACTCAGCATATTTTAGAGACAGAGATCATAGCACGCGTCTTCCACTAGGCCCACGGCTAGCAGAGGGAGAACAGGAGACACTCCTCTCTTTCTTTTACCACGCACTGACAAGGAGGAGTTTGTGAAATTTAAAGCGCCCCATATGCATAAATGCTCTCATTCAGTTATTAGTGAATAAAGAGCAGAGTTGTGACAGACAGATGAATCCATTTCACGCCTGAACAATAAAATTACAAACCATGGGGTGTTTCTGAAATGATTTCAGGGGGAGATAGAATGCTCAGTTCCAAAAGTAACTGATTTGGAAAATGCCTAAAGCAAACAAAACATGTTGCCCAGGGAAAGGCATCTCCAGAATTCAAATTTCTAAAATAGCTGTGAACAATTATCGCCAACACTGGCACACTGTCAGTACTCTGCTAGTTAAAAGTGTAAAAAACCTAGAAAAGTCTAAGTTCGAATTGCAACTGCTTGGAACCCTATGTTTCCTGATGCCTAAAATGGGACTAAGATATTCATTGGAGAAAAAAAATGAAATTTATGGTCGATTTAAAGCTAAATACTGGAAAGATGTCATCTAAATTTGTGAGTTTTTTTCAAGAATAATTTGTTGGCAAACTGTAAAATAATGGCTTAACAGGTTAGTACAATATTTTAAGAATGATGATCAAAGTGGCAGGAAGAATTATTCATAGAATACTTTTTCTGGCTGTGAGTCATATTTAGAATCTCTCCACCAGTAAATGCAGATACTAATTTCTACCATTTGTGTTTGTACACTTAGAACTTTAGTGTAATTTCAAATTTATTTTTGTGTAAAATGTGAGAGAGGAAGCCTAATTTATTTTTTCCTGGTAGCAATTCTCTTCAGTTTATTATTTCTGCAATTATTGGCATTTGACATAATTGACATATGACATTTGAAGTTGTTACAAGCACTTGCCTTTGTTTCTAAAGTTTCTGTTCTGTGTCATTGATTTGTCAGTCCACTCAATGCTTGATAAGAAAAAATGCTGTTTTAATTATTAAATTTTTAAACTGGTGTGTTTGATCTGCTTAGGTGAGCACTACTCCCCCAAAAGGAAATTTTATTTCACACACACACACACAAAAAGCATGGCTTTGATAAGGCAGTCAAGCCAACTCACCTGGGACAGAACAGTCTCTTCAATAAATGGTGCCTAGAGAACTGGATATCCATATGCAAAAGAATGAAAGAAGACCCATGTCTCACACCCTATACAAAAGTTAACTCAAAATGGATCAAAGATCTAAACATTAGGTCTAAGACCATAAAACAGTTAGAGGAAAATGTAGGGAGATATCTTATGAATCTTACAATTGGAGGAGGTTTTATGGACCTTAAACCTAAAGCAAGAGCACTGAAGAAGGAAATAAATAAATGGGAGCTCCTCAAAATCAAACACGTTTGTGCATCGAAGAACTTCATCAAGAAAGTAGAAAGACAGCCTACACAATGGGAGACAATATTTGGAAATGACATATCAGATAAAGGTCTAGTATCCAGAATTTATAAAGAGATTGTTCAACTCAACAACAAAAAGAAAGCCAATCCAATTACAAAATGGGAAAAAGACCTGAACAGACACCTCTCAGAAGAGGAAATACAAATGGCCAAAAGGCACATGAAGAGATGCTCAATGTCCCTGGCCATTAGAGAAATGCAAATCAAAACCACAATGAGATATCATCTCACACCCACCAGAATGGCCATTATCAACAAAACGGAAAATGACAAGTGCTGGAGAGGATGCGGTGAAAGAGGCACACTTATCCACTGTTGGTGGGAATGTCAAATGGTGCAACCACTGTGGAAGGCAGTTGGGTGGTTCCTCAAAAAGCTGAATATAGAATTGCCATACGACCCAGCAATACCATTACTAGGTATCTACTCAGAGGACTTAAGGGCAAAGACACAAACGGACATTTGCACACCAATGTTTATAGCAGCGTTATTTACAATTGCAAAGAGATGGAAACAGCCAAAATGTCCATCAACAGATGAGTGGCTAAACAAACTGTGGTATATACATACGATGGAATATTATGCAGCTTTAAGACAGAATAAACTTATGAAGCATGTAATAATATGGATGGACCTAGAGAACATCATGCTGAGTGAGACTAGCCAAAAACTAAAGGACAAATACTGTATCGTCCCACTGATGTGAACTGACATTAGAGAATAATCTGGAATATGTCATTGGTAACAGAGACTATCAGGAGATAGAAACAGGGTAAGATAATGGGTAATTGGAGCTGAAGGGATACAGACTGTGCAACAGGACTGGATACAAAAACTCAGAAATGGACAGCACAATAATACCTAATTGTAATGTAATTATGTTAAAACACTGAATGAAGCTGCATCTGAGGTATAGTTTATTTTATTTTATTTTATTTTTTATTTTCTATTTTTTTATTTTTATTTTTTTCTCTCTATTATCGTTTTATTTCTTTTTCTGTTGTCTTTCTATTTCTTCTTCTGAATCGATGCAAATGTACTAAGAAATGATGAGTATGCATCTATGTGATGATATTAAGAATTACTGATTGTATATGTAGAATGGGATGATTTCTAAATGTTGTTAATGTTTTTTAATTAATAAAAAAAAAATTTATATGGAAGGGTGAGGAGCCCCCAATAGTCAAAATCATGATGAAAAAGAATGAAATTGGAGGATTCACACTTCACAATCTGAAATCTTACTACAAAGCCACAGTAATCAAAAAAGCATGGTAATTGGGATGCAAGGGTAGTTCAGCGGTGGAATTCTCATCTTTCATGTGGGAAACCTGGGTTTGATTCCAAGCCCATCCAATCCCCCCCCCAAAAAAATCAACAAATGATGCTGCAATAACAGGCTAGTCACATGGAAAAAGAATAAAATATGACCCCTACCATACAGAATTAAAAAAAAAAAAAAAAGCAGGTTCACCATGTGCCCTTCCAGCCGAGAGAGAAGCCCTAACTGTTTTCGCTATGTGCCTTCTCACTTGAGAGAAACCCTGAACTTCATCTGCCTTCTTGAACCAAGGAAAATGGACTATGTATTACTAAGCTGGAAAGCTTGGGGTTTCGAGTGGGACAAGCATTGATAGAAAGGTGAGCAGTATGGATTTGAAAATTTTCTTCCAGATTTACAAAAGATACTGTAAGATTCAAGGATGAGTTAGATACATGAAGTTCATTTGTAAAGATTTTTGGACTACAGTATTCAAGAAACAAATTGACAATCTAAGGACAAATCATCAGGGTATCTATGTACTTCAAGACAACAAATGTCGTCTCCTTACTCAGCTGTCTTCAGGAAAACAATATTTAGAACATGCATCTAAGTATTTAGCATTTACATGTGGCTTAATCAGATGTGGCTTATCAAACTTGGGGATAAAAAGTATTGTAACAGCTGAAGTGTCTTCAATGCCTGTCTGCAAATTTCAAGTGATGATACAGAAGCTGTAGAACATACTGAAATTCAAGACTTCAAAAGTGTAAAGAGATAAATTATTCATGTATAAAGTATTTCAGTAACAATAATTTATTATATTGTTGAAAGTTTGTATTAGTATAAGCTATTGCTACATTTTATGATGAAAGATGTACTTTTAAGCATGAGTAAAGTTTTTTTAAAAATCAATTTAGCACAAACCAAGTTAAAGCAGACATAGGACCAAAAAAAAAAAAAAGCATGGCCATTCCCACAATACATTGTGTAGTTTAGAGCTGTTACATACCCCAGAAAAGGCCATGTTATTTTAATCCATCCTTGTGGGTGCAGACCTGTTGTGGGTGGGACCTTTTGGTTAGATTGTTTCAATTGAGAGGTGACCCACCCAAATCAAGTCTTAATCTTTACTGGAGCCCTTTATAAGAGGATAAAATGCAGAAACACTGAGAAAGAGAGCTTAGAAATGGCCTAGAAATACTAAGAGAGGACCTTTCAGTGCTCAGAGAGAAAGCCACTGGAATCAGAAGCTGAAAGCAACAGAACCCAGGAGCAAAGGACCAGCAGATGTGCTTCCCACATTTCAGGGGAATCCAGATACCAGCAACCTTTCCTCAGAGAAGGTATCTTCCTCTTGACGCCTTAATTTGGACATTTTCATGGGTTTAGAACTGTAAATTTGTAAACTAATAAATTCCCATTGCAAAAGCCAACCCATTTCTGTTATGGCACATTCTGGCAGCTTTAGCAAACCAAAACATACATATTGCAGATAAAAGAATAATTTTGTCAAGGTAAAAATCAAAACCCCAACAGAGTTCCATGAATTTATATGGATCAAATCATGTTATATTTTTAGATTTTATAAGTTAATTATACTAAATTTTGTTAAATAAATATAAGAATTAACATAATCCTTCCTCTCCAGAATGCTACATATCATCATTATTCAAGAACTTGATGTCTCAGAGTAAAATGTTGTCAATTACTTTGCATTGATGCCGAACATTAAGTTTATTACTGTTTTTTTATATTTTTATTTTATTTTGTTTGAGCTGATCTTGCTGCTATGTTGGAAAAATATCGATTTCTGTATATTGAATTGTTAAGCAATCACCCAATTAGAGTTTGCTATTAATTAGGGTAGTTTTTCAGTTTATTTTCTAATTACCTGTAATACAGATAGTTATCTTGTACTGTGCAATGTGCAGTTTCATATTTTTCTCATCTTATTTCATTATTTAAAACATTCATATAAATGATAGTGGACATTTTCTCTTTGTTCTTAATTTTGATGGAAGTGTCCATATTTTTTCATTGTTAAATGTACTTAAATTGTTGGTTTCCAATACCTTTGATTATTAAGAAAATGGCATTTTATTCCTAGATCTAGAAGGTTGGGATTTTTAAATTTGGAAATGCATATTACCGAATATCTTTGTTATATTCATATATCAAAAAAATCACAATTTTTCACTCTTTACCTACTTATTTATTAAAGGATGATAGAACATTTTCATTTATGGTAAACCACCCTCGGATTCCAGCAATAAACTACTTAGGCATGGTGGACTATTATTTAATAGATTACCAGACAATGTACATTAATATTTTATGTAAAGACTCACATCTGTAACCATAAGTGAGACTCATGCGGTTTAAATAATGACATCTGTTCTTCATTTCATGATAGTGATCTGTAAAATTATCTTCAACCTGGCAACATATTGTGGATAGATTTTTGACAAATTTTTTAAATTTCAAGATCTTTTTCCTGGCTTTTCATTTCTTGTCAAATTTATTTGGATTTTTTGCATCTTTTAGAAAAATATCCATTTCATCAAAGGTTTAAGTTTATTATAGCATAAAATTATGTTTCTCTCTTAATTCTTTGTATTTCTAAAGAGTTTTTTTTTTGCCTTTTGTTTTGAAGCACTCTTGTTTGTTAAGTGAAGATTCATTACAATTAACATATTCATGAGCTGTATGATTTAACAATAGAAAATGACTTTCTGTGCTTCATTCAATTCTTTTTGTCTCATGTATCAGTCAGAGAAAGAGTCACTGCTAGTATTGTGGGAATAGGGATTTATTCCAGGAATTAGTTTACTGTGTGGGAGATGTTGGGAGGATGGGAGGAGCTAGATGGGTGGGAGGAGTTGGAAATGGGAGGAGCTAGGAGAGTGGGGGTCAGGGAGTGGGAGGGGGCATGTTGTAGGAGGAGCTAAGTGAATGGGAGGAGCTAGATGGATGGTAGGGGCTGGAGAGCTGGAAGACCTAGGGAAGTGGGAGGAGGTCTGGAAACGGGAGGGCAAAGATCAAGAATGGGTCTCTAACCCGTTCACCTGAAGCACCTAAGCAGGTGGACAAGCAGGAGCTTAGAGGTCTGGCCACTAAGGTGGGACTACAGAGGGGGAGCCCTCAGGGAGGTCAAGGTAAACTACTGCCCCCAGATAGCTGTTGCCTCTGAGTAGCTGCTGCCCCAGACAGTGGTTTGGGGGCACGGTGGCTCAGCATGACGAGCAGGACCAGCAGGTGGACCGGTGGATGCAGAGGAGGGAGCCAAGGACATTAGCAATTGCAATTCTGTTTGCTATTGCCCTGAGATCCTAGCTAATGTGAAAGCCAAGGAAAGCTAAGCCAAGCAAGAGAAACCAAGCCAAGCTAAGCAAAGAGAGGAAAAGAAAAAGAAAAGGCATTCTCGCATGCCATGCTGGAGACCCGGGTTGGATTCCTGGTCCATGCACTTCCCTTCCCAAAAAACAAATGAACAAGCAAAACAAACAAAAATTTCAAAAATGGTGCTGCAATAACGGGATACTCGCATGGAAAAATAATGAAATGTGACCCCTCCATACAGCACACAAAAAAAAAAAAGAAAGAAAGAAAAGGCAAAAGAATTATACAAATTACAAAGAAAGGAAAATAGTATTTGTTGACATGATTGTTTACATAGTTAATGCAAAGTAATCTACAAATTATTTAAATTAATAAGATTTATTGAGATGATTGAATAAAAAAATCGATATACAAAGGTTCAATTGTATTTCTGTATACCAATAATAGAAAAGTAGAATGTGAAAACATTTTAAATATATCATTTATGATAGCATTAAAAAATCAAATACCTTGAAATAGATATAGCGAAAGATGTGCAGGATCTTTACATTGAAAACTGCAGAACATTCTTGAGGCAAATTAAATTAAATTAAAGAAGAGCAACATAAAATGAGGGAGGTATCATCTCTATAAACTGGAAAACCCAATATTTTGCTGTCATTTTCTCAAATTGATCGACAGGTTGAATCCAAATCTAAGTAAAAATCCCACCATGTTTATTAGTGTGGAAATTGTCAAACTGGTTCTAAAATGTACATGGAAAGGAGATTTGAGAAGACAGTCAAGGCAATCTAGTATTAGATCAAAGTTAAAGGACTTCTGTTCCCAGAACTCCTCCTTCAGCTTTCCACGTGCTGGTAAGAGCTTTTTTGTTGGCATGGCTCTCGCAGATAGCACACACCTGTATTTTAAGTACCTTTCAGAAAGTTGTCTTTCATAGGAGAGTGTACTATAGCGTTTATGTTTTTTGTTCCAACTGATAATTTTTTTCATACTTCGATCATCTTGTTCTTTGGGTTTGTTTCCTACTTCCTTGTTTCTTCCCTCCTTTGAAAAAATTTTTTCAGGGGTTGGAGAGTATGTTTTATAATTTCTAGTCTTTTGAGGTTACATATCCTGACTTTTAATTCTGCAAATAGTTATATGGATGATTTTTAATATAGGTTTCTGAGCTAGAAACTTGCCTGGTTTCCCAATTCAAGGTTTAATTTTTGGATTTGCACTTCCTGCTCCGGCTCCTTCCTGCCCCACCCCCACCCCATGCACACCCGCACAGGTGCACGCACACGCACAGACCCATTTATTTGAAGCAAGTACTTTACAAATTTATTTTTCTTCTTTTAATTCTATCTCCTCCAACCCACTTTTCCGTTTTTTATGTAAGCTGGCACTTGATGTCCACCCATTTAATTTCACTGTTATTTTTACATTCTAAATCTTCTCTTTTGAAAATAATTTTGATATTTATATTTTTACGGTTTGGTGCTCACTGCCAGGCCTTTTTATAACTTTCTCATTCTCAGGCTCTGACTTTCGTTTTGTGTCGTAGCCAGTAGGAGCACATCTTCCTGTAACTCATTTCTATTGTCTCAGTCCAGAAAAAGTGAAGTATTTGCCATACATTTGCAAAGTATATTATTATACATGCATTCTTTTGACCACTTTCACTAGCTAAAAATTAAAATGGAATAAACTAAAAATGATATATTAAGTATATGAAAACATTTGAGAAAAGTTATAAAAATAAAAAAAGATTGGGGGGAAGTCATCATGCTTCCGGACATAAAAAATGACTTTACGAGAATAGCAATCAGTATCTAATAAATTAATAAACAAAAGAGGGTACCAAAACAAACCCATGTAGATGTGGTATCAGGTATACAAAAAGAGATGGTATTTCTAATACTTGAAAAAGAAGTGTTGGCTTTTCTTTAAGGAAAAATAGATACATACTTCTTACCATCCACAAGAAATTCCAGATGTATTATTCATCAAAATATTTTATAAATGTATAGACGTTTAGAGGTATAGGAGAGTATTTACTAGTTAGTATTTTTCTTTTTGACTTTAAATTTGAAGTGGGATTTAAAAAGACCTTTCATACCTGTAAGACATAAAACTAAACATTTTTCCTTAGGAAATGATACTATGAAAATGTTTTTAAAAAGGCAAAAACAAGCAGAAGAGAATTGCAATATGTCTGACAATATAAGTAAGGTGCTTAATATATAAAGATCTATGTCAAGTCAATGAGAACAAGGGATATGTATTTCCAGTAGAAAAAACAGATGTTGATGTCCATTATTTGTAAAGGTGGGGGATGTGGGGGGGGTTGACAATATCTATCAAATACTGGTATTGTTCTACCATAAGAATCTGTCCTACAGAAACACAAGTTACTAGTAGCCAAAGGGATACATGGCTGTATATCACAACATTGCTTCTTATGGTGAACTTGGAAAGAGACAAAAATATACATATGTTGAAAATAGATTAAATACAATACTATCGTCCAAACGAAGGAATACTGGGATAGCCTTTTTAAAAAGAATGAGATAGCTCTATAGGAACTGATATCACCAGTGTTGTAGTAACACACCAGAGATGGATTGGCTTTCAATAAAAAGGGATTTATTTACTTAATGTATAGTTCTTCAGAGGAAAGGCAGCTAACTTTCAACTGAGGTTCTTTCTTACATGGGAAGGCACAGGGTGATCTCTGCTGGCCTTCTCTCCAGGCCTCTAGTTTCCAACATCTTTCCCCAGAGGTGATTCCTTTCTGCATCTCCAAAGGCCTGGGCTGAGCTGCGAGTGCTGAGATGAGGTCTGCTGAGCTGCTTGGGCTGTGCTGCCTTGAGCTCTGTCATTTAAGCACCAGCCAATTAAATCAAACATCATTCATTGCAGCAGACACACCTCCTTGCCAACTGCAGATGTAATCAGCAACAGATGAAGTTCACATGCCATTGGCTCATGTCCACAGCAATAGAACTAGGCACCTTCACCTTCACCTGGCCAGAAGCACTATGCAGAAGATACAGTGTCATAGTTTCCCAGCTGCTAAGACAAGCACCACAGAGTTGGTTGGTTGAACAGGCTCAGGGGTTCAGAAGCCCAAAGGCTTGCTTCCCCCAGGGGTCAGTGGTGTTCTTGTGAGCCGGCCGTCTTTGGGGCTCCTTGGCTTTCCAGGCACATGCTGATGTCCTGTCCTTCCTCCTCCACGTTCCAGCTGACTTCCACCCTCCTGTTTCTCCACGTGGTAGTCTCCGCACGACGCTTCCAGGAGCAGGGTCAAGCCACGACCTCATTCAGTTGAACACGCCTTAACTAACAACAACATCTCAAAAAGTCCTATTTACGATGGTTTCACACCCATGGGAATGGATTAAGTTTAAGACCATTTTTTGTTTTAGTTTGTTTTTAGAATGTTTTAGTTTGCTAAAGCTGATAGAAATGCAATATACCAGAAATGGTTTGTCTCTTACAAAGGAGATTTATTAACTTGCAGTTTACAGTTGTGAGGTCATGAAAATGTCCAAATCAAGGTATCAATAGGTGAGGCTTTCTCCCCGAAGTCCAGCGACCAGTGATCTGGGACACATCTGTCATGTGGACAGGCACATGGCGGCATCTGCTGGGCCTTCTCTCCCACGTTTCACTGCTTTCGGCTTCTGGCTGCTTCTCTCTCGGCTATCCTGTGTGCGTCTCTGAATTTCATCTCTTACAAAGAACTCCGGTGAGTGGATCCAGACCTGGGCCAGGTCTCGGCTGAAATAACCTAATCAAGAGGTTCCCCAAGTAACAGGGCTACACCCCCAGGAATGGATTAGCTTTAAGAACATGATCTTTTCTAGGGTACATACAGCTTCAGTCCACCACAGGGTAGGTCAATCAACCTACCAAGCAAAGTAATCTACTTCGTATGATACCGCTTGGCAAGCAGACAGGAAAGAAGAAAGGAAGGAGGGAGGGAGGGAGGGAAGGAAGGAAGGAAGGAAGGAAGGAAGGAAGGAAGGAAGGAAGGAAGGAAGGAAGGAAAGAAAGAAGGAAGGAAGATAGAAAGAAAGAAAGAAAATGAGACAGAGGGAGGGTGAAGTTTAATATGATATGATATGACCTGACACGATATGATACAATACAATATAATATAATTCTATATAAAATATTGGAATATTAATTTCCTATTGCTTCCGTAATGAATTATCACAAACCTAGTGGCTTAAAACATGGCAAATTTATTGCCTGCAGTCTTGGAGGTGAAAGATCCAAAGTCAAGGTATCTGCAGGGCTGATTCCCTCGAGAGGCTCGAGGGGAGAGTCCATTCCCTTGCCTTTTCCAGCTTCTAGGGGCTGCCTGTGTTCCTGGGCTGTGGCCCCTTCCCCGGCTTCAGAGCACATCTCTCCTTCTCTGCCCCATCTTCATGCAGCCCCCCACCTCCTTCTCACAAGGACCCTTGTGATGTCCATCAAGCCCCCCACGGATAATCCGGGGTAACCCCCAATCCCAAGGCCTGAATTAATCACCACTGCAAAATTCAATTTGCCGGGTAAGGTGATAGTCGCAGGTGCAGGGCCTTTGGATGTGGTCGTATTTGGGGGGGGGGGCATCATTTGGGTGACCAGAGAGAACAAACCAGGGGTTGCCTCTGAGGGGTGGGGGATTTGGAGTTAGGGAGGTGATTGAAGCCCTCAGGATCTCCCTGTCTCGTTCTGTCTCTCTGACTCTGTCTCTGTGGGCACATATCACCGTTCTAATTAAAAAAAATACAAAACTCAAAAATACAAAAGGAATTCAAAAAGATAATAAAGTAGCCTAGAGATAGAAGTCTCCCTCAATTTTCTGAACTTCAATCTGACTGCTCTGTGTGTTTGGCCTCTGAGAGGTAGGAGAGTTGGAGTAGCCGCTGGTATTCATCTGAGTTCGTGTGCGTGTGTGTGGGTGTGTACATGGATAAGTGCATGTGAGAGCATGTGAGTGTGAGGGGAAGGGGGAAGGAAATAGTTCTGTTTAAGGTGCATCTTGTTGTTTTTAAATCCCGAGATAAATATAAAAAGCGATGGCATAACTTAAGTGTGTGTTCTTGGAGACACAGTGTCTGATCTTCCATAACTGCAAGATGGAATCATCCCCATTTTGCAGGTTCAGGGGCTTAAATAACCTCCCCCAGGCTTCACATTCTGGCAGTCTCGACCTGAAGCTGGTCTTCCTGCCTCCGGGTCCGCCGCTTGCTTTCCAGGCACCTCTGAGCTCCATCCCTTTGCCCCTTTGCCCCAGGTGCCTTTCTCCGGGCAGCTAGCCGGCCGGGGCCGGGGTGGTGCACAGGTGAAGCTGTTCACCAAGATGGGTATGTACGCTTCAATTCATCAGAGATGAATTACGCTTTCATTTCTTCCCTGAATCTCAGTCATTAGGCTGGGTGGTCTGCTTTGAAATATGTTCACCTATTGTAGCAATTCCATGAAATTTGGTGTTCAGAACGTGTCTTGCTGAAATGATCAGTAAAGTCTGCGATGCAGTTTTTGCTGGTTAAAACTCCTCCTGGTGGAACAACCCATGGCTCTGTCCATGGTGTTAAAACACCTCCTGGATATTTGGGAGTTCTTTTCAGAAATGGCCGAGTCGGAGCAGCATCAGGCAACATTCAATGTTGAACATTGGACTGGGCAACTTTGGGACCCACAGAGAAGAAAAGGAATGGACACTGACCCAGAAGAAATCTAGCCATTTGCTGGTCATACAATGTGGGTTGACCCAGATCTTCTCTCTGGATGCTCCAGGGCCAGGACGGGGCAGCTTAGGTGGACATGGGCAGAAAGGAAGGTTCACGTGGGCTCCTGCCCTCTATACAAATACTTAAAAATCTACAAGTGCTTCTGATATACTGAAAGCCATGGGATCTTAGGTCTCAGCTTTTCTCCTCTAAACCGATACAAGCTTGGATACACCATGACTGACGGAAAGAAACAGAAGTGTACAATATAACAATTTGACTTCATGCCTGTTTGAATCTGTTATGTGGCTGAGAAACCTATATTCTTTTAATCCAATCTTGCGGGGGGCAGACCAATTGTGGGTGGGACATTTGATTAGAGTGTTTCCATGGAGATATGACCCCCCCAATTCAAGTTGTAGCTTAATCTTGCACTAGCGCCCTTTATGAGAAAGAGCCCAGAGATGTCTGTAGACAAAGAATGAAACATCCTGGGAGAAATAAGCAAGGACCCACAGGAGCTTAGAGAGAAAATGCCCAGTGACATTGTGTAGAGAGACGTTGAAAACAGAACCTAGAGAGAAAGAGCCAGCAGATGCCGTCCTGTGCCTTCCCATGTGATAGAGGCACTCTGGATGCCATTAACCTTTCTTCAGAGTCAAGGTATCTTCCTCTGGATGCCTTAGTTTTGGACATTTCATGGCCTCAGAACAGTAAATTTGTTACATGATAAATTCCCTTTGTAAAAGTCAACCCATTTCTGGTATATTTCATTTTGGCAGCCTTAGCAAACTGAAGCAGCATGTGTTATAAAAGAGAAGAAAAATGGAATTCAATCCCAAATATACAACCTTTGTGTCTTTATATCAGGGTAAGAATTTGCAGAAAAGAGTGCGAAATTATAGTTCAAGCTAGTAATTTTTGTATTTCTGTGTTTCTATATTTTTGTGTCTGATTTTCTATTTGTATCTGTCCATTTGTTTGATGTATATTTTCCTACCTCCAGATGGTAATATCAAATTAGCAAATAAAAGTTCCCAAGAGAGTTCTATTTAAATGGCTTAAAGAAAAATAAGGGCTTATGTTTATAAAGTTTTACTCCTGGAGTCCCAGAAATTGTGGAAGCCGAACTTCTGGTATTCTTTGAAATCCTCCTACCTTCTCTCTGTCTGTGTCCTGACTTGACCTAACCCCCCTTCTATTTCCCCAGTTCTGGAGACTCAGTGGTTCTTGGCAATAATTCAGTCTTATCATTCAGATTTATAAGCCTAATTACTCAGACTTTTGCCTGTTAGTTTCCAGAACTGCTGGTGAAAAACACGCAAAAATCTATATAGACAAAACTGTTTAAAAAGAAAACTAACAGAAAAAATTCCTTTCGAGCTAAATAAGCCACAGTAAATCCTCTAGGCACCAGAGTTCAGGACACTTATACTTGTGATTACTATAAACAACCTGAACATTATAAAAGAAACTCCCTAAAACTGCCCCCAAAATAGCAGCACAAGCCCATCCCACCCCCATTCTCTTTGTCCTCCAGGAAAGCAAAGTACTTTTCAAAATACTGCATTCTGAGCATCTTGCAAATTCATTTAGGGATAAGCCTCTCTCCAAGCTTTAAATGAATTTAAAATATATGTATATCTAATTACAAAGGATGTAACAGAACTGAAGATAAAAAAATACCCTCATAGATTTCAAAATTCATATATATTAAACCACATACTTTTTTTTGTAGTACAATGTAATATCTACATGTGCCATTAATCCTTGTTAAAGGATTGTATATTACTCTTTCAAAAATATATCGACTGAAGTATTGTAAGTATTTAACATTATTACGACAAATGTGATTTTCATGGTAATTGTATGTTGTAAGATATTTGCTTGAAGACAGTTTCCAAAATTATTTTGGTAACTTTGTGAAAGATATGCAGTATATCTTTTTATTTAAAGAGTAGTTGTGTCCTAAAATAAAATGGGTGGTTGTTACAGAATGAGAAAGAAGAAAATGTAGGACAGATATAGAAAGTCTCAGAAAATTCACAGAAAAGGAAATTATGGTAAAAGTTGGGAAAGGTTTGATGGGTCTACCTATACATATTTTAAAGTTTTAGTATCAAATAATACATTCATGCAAAACTAAAATTTAGTTTTCTCTATTAAAGTAACAAAATTTTCTTGGATTATTGGTCTGTTTTAGTAGGAGGTTATACAGAGTTTTTTCCCCTGAATAATCAGTGTAAAAAACAGAAGGTCTGTGTTTTATCAAAATAACTTCCTGTGTTTTATGTTAACTTTATCATGTCCTGGTTCTTTAAGAAAATCAAGCCTTCTCACTTTTAAAAGAACCAAGTCTTTTCTTGAATTTATTTAAATAAAGAACTAATATTGTTTCACAATGTTCTGGTTTGAATCTGTTGTGTACCCCAGAAAAGCCAAATTCTTAAATCTTCATTCAATATTGCTGGGTGGGATCTTTTAGATTGTTTCCATGGAGATGTGATCCACCAATTGTGGGTAGTAAGTTTTGATTAGATGGTTTCCATGGAGATATGTCTCCAGCCATTCAAGGTGGGTTTGCTGACTGGAGCCCTTTAAGAGGGAACTGTTTTTGAAAAAGCTTAGAACCAACAGAGCCTACACAGCCAGAGACCTCTGATGCAAGTGGAAAACACAACTGGGGAAGCCTTATGAAATGAGGAAAGAAAGGTAACAGATGTCACCATGTGCCCTCCCAGCTGAGAGAGAAATCCTGAACTTCATCAGCCCTTTCTTTGGAGTTAAGGTCTTTCCCTAGATGTCTTAATCTGGACACTTTTTGAAGACTTACAACTGTAAACTTGGAACTTATCAAATTCCCCTGTTCCATTTCTGGTATAGTGCACTCCAGCAGCTTTCAAATGAATGGATGCAATAATCCATTTTCCTATTTAACATAATGTTCAAACCTGACAACTTTTGATATATTTCTTTCTCAAGTTCAAACCCTAAAGAATAGCTTTTTTTTTTGGGGGGGGGGGAGTGCCAGGAATCGAACCCAGGTCTCCCATATGAAAGGCAGGCATTCTAAAGAATAGCTTTTTATTTCAAACTGTGCCCAGAATTTGTTCTTTCACCTTGTGAAAAGTGAGGTGCTAAAAATAATTGTTTATTCAATATAATAAGAATTACATGGGAGGTGTTTAGAAAGTGTTAAAAAAATTAAAACAGGTTCTCTAACCTTCTGTTGGTTAAATTTACATGAATAGAATGTTCATATGAATATTTAAAGATTGTATGAAATTCCTAGAAGCCTAACAATGTTCTCACTGCCCATGTTATATCCTGATACTGATCTGCATGATATTAAACAACAGTATAGATCATTACTCATGGTTTTAGTTATTTTAAAGATGTTATATGTCACAGAAACAACTAAATTTCCTTATCAGTTACATTATTTTACCCTGATGCTACTCTAAAAGTGAATGCAAGTGATGATACAGGTCATACAGGTCATAGCTTCATCTTCAACAAAAAGGAACGTTAAAGAAGGAGTGAGGCAAGTCTTCTAAAAATTGTAATAGATAAATTGTAAAGGTGAAGCAGAATAAAGCTTCTGCTGTGGTCCGTAATTGATAACCTCAATATAAGTTAATTGTCAATGTTTTTATTTCTAAAAATAACTTCATTTAGAAAATGCTTATAAGGGAATTAGGACCCTAATTCTACCCTTGCAGCAGTCACGTTTGTTTGTGTGTAACCTATAGTTCCTGCAAACTTTAGGTGTCTGTGTGACATCTGAGATTAGGAGTTAAAATTCTCCAGCTCTGAAGGTGCTGAAAAAGTCGCATTAATTCTAAAAAGGCAACTCCATACAGCAACTGTTGAAGAAAGTAAAGAAGGAATCAGGCTTCAATTAAGAATATAAATAAGACTGATCCTATTAAAACTAAAAGAATCAGAATACAAGGTAAAGAATAATATTATCGGTATTTTAAGACTTTAATTTCTATGTAAGACCAAGGAGAAGAGACTTATTTTATTCAAAATCTAAATTTTCTAGGGCACACTGTCTGATATAACCTGATTATTCAGCTATTTGAACAACCAAACTACCTTTATTTAATATAGAACATGAAATTAGAAATGAGATCTTAGTATTCTGTACAGGTTGACGTAATACCTTGATGCATTTCAAAATGTTTTGTGCATGAAATGAAAAAGTATTTGTGAAGTTCCTTGAGGGACTAGGGAAGAAAAGCACAGAACTGTAAACTTCCTCACATAGGGAATTCCTGCTATCCTCTCAGGCTTACTGAAACTGTAATAAAAGATTTTTAAAAAACTTTACAAGGTCTAAATTTAAGACCCACTTCTGTTAGAAAGCAAATTATCCTCATTTAAACTTATTATAACAGGGAAACCTATGAAAATAAACTCTAAAATATATGAGTCTTGCCTCATCAAAGGGAAAAAGCTAATGAGCAAGCCTTCCATCTTGAACCTTGCCCTTGTGAACGTTATTTCTGTAATGACAAAATTAAACCTAATTATAACTAATGCCTGAGAGCATAAACCACCTGGGAAACTGCCTTACTACTCAGCGTGGTCTGTATGTTAGCCAAACGCTGTAAATAAACTCACTTCTTTCCCTCCTACATGGGACATGACTCCCAGGGATAAGCCTCCCTGACTGTGGGAACAGCAGTTCTCTCAGAAAGAGATCGTAATCAAAAGGGGCAATGGTAAAACAGATAAAATAGCATCTCTATGGCTCAGAGATTTCAAATAGAATCAGCAGTTTATTCTAGAGGTCAGTTTAATGCAGGTCTCAGCCAGATGCCACATAGTGCCATGGTATGCAAAGCCCTGAGCAAAAGTGCTCCTGAGAGCCCTGGGGATATCCAGACACTATCCACAAGTCATATGACTGCAAGGAATCAATACCCCTCAGTGGACTCTATCTGGAAAAATATGCATAGTCATATTCACCTTTAAATCCCCTAATCATAATCTTTTTACTCAATTTACTTAATAAGTTTGTTTCTCAGACACTTTAAGCCTCCAGATCATTCCTGTGCTAGTTGAACCCTGAAACCAAGGGTCCATGCCTCCAAGAACAACTACCTGGAATCAAGAAACTCCAATTTACAAGCAAAGCAGTTTCATTCCTCTACCCTGTTATAGCACTGCCCTTTCAGAATGAAGAAGTTAGAGCTGTGATCACCCAGATATACCTCAAGATTGAGGAAAGACCATATGAACCCCAAACTAAACATATCCTCTACTTATTTTTGGCCAAGTTCTTAAAATTCCTATAATCACTACATCACATTGCAAAGGGGATG
Organism: Tamandua tetradactyla; assembly: GCF_023851605.1. Classification (NCBI taxonomy): domain Eukaryota; kingdom Metazoa; phylum Chordata; class Mammalia; order Pilosa; family Myrmecophagidae; genus Tamandua; species Tamandua tetradactyla. Next base: position 54,826,967 of record NC_135335.1, on the reverse strand, counting down.
TGGGAATAGGGAATGTTATAGTGGAAAGTGACAGCATTCTCTAATGCTCTGGCTAATTATCTATCTATCTATCTATCTATCTATCTATCTATCTATCTATCTATCTATCTATACGTATACTTATGTGAATGGGTTTGAGCAAATGAGTTACACTGAAGCTTAAACTTTATTACTTTCAAAGTAAATATGCCTCAGACCTTGCATTGGACATAAATGAATTCAATCATGTCTTAGTCAAAAAAAATTAAACAGACTAAAATGATAAAACTAAATAAAAAATCAACAACGAAAAGCATATCGTGCCATAATTTGTTTTCCTTAGTTGGCTGCACCAGTGCTACTCACCCGCATGCTATATTGCAATGTCACTTTGACATTGCTTTTGTTGATAAATGGGTCTATGTCTTACCTTCTTGCACCTGGGTGGACTTGTGACACACATTGGTGAACAGAATGCAGCAGAAGTGACCCTGCTAGGCCAGTTCAGAAAGCCAGGTGTTTCTACTTGACAAAGTCAGAAAGGCAGTACTATTTCCACCTTATGGGCTGAGACACTTATCATTGAAGCTTGTATTTTATAACTGTATAATCATTACCCTGTAACTGTACATAATGAGGTGAATTGTGACTGGCCCAGCATGCATCTGCTAGTCTTGTTTTGCAACCCTGAACGCTGATACTCCTACGCATAACCCCGCTCGATGTTTATTAATGAAGTAACCTGAGTCAACATAGAACTGACCAAGTCGGTTCTCATCAGAGTCTGCCTGTGTCTGACCTGCCCAACAGCCGAGACTTTAAACTTCAAGTGAGCTAAGCATGTGATAAATCTGCACAAACTCAGTGATTAGACTAACTCCAATGTCTTCATCTAAACCCGCCTGCCTTTGTTTGAGCACTATAAAACAATGAATGTCTTTCTACTTTGGGGGGACAGATTTCAGGCACTCTCCTCCTGTTTTTACGAGGCTAGCCTGTGCTAAATAAATGTTTTCTTTTCTCAAGATCCCAGTGTCATTTAATTGACTCTTGTGCTCATGGGGCAAGGACTCACTTTTAGAGGCAACAATTTGGTGACCCAGTTGGGACCAGAGTCCTAGAGACCCCTGCCTGAGGTTTCCTCAGCCCCACGAGACAGTGGGCACTGGCTGCCGATCCTCTACGGCCACCTAGACCTTTTTTTGTCTAGAGGTGGGTGGAGGCTGGGTGATTGGGACTTGTTCTCATGCTTGTTGGCATTGTCAACCTCTTTGGCACTTCCTTTTGAGCAGGGAAACAGTTTTGGGAACAGATTCTTGAGTGAGTAATTTTTCTATGTGCCTACTCTTTTGCCAAAGTGTGTTAAGCTTGCTTTAGGTTGTGGGTCAGAGGCCCACTTCGGTTATTGGCCACTGGCTGAGTAAGATGTGAGTGATTGCAGGCACAACTTAGCCTTGGGGCTCTAGGCTGTGGGGGCGGGAGAGGAGTCGAGGAAGACTTCTCCCAGGAGTGGCATTGGCGCTATTATGGGCAGCCCTCAGCAATTTTGTAAAGCTCAAACCACAAAACCTGAGAGGTTATTTGCTAAAGTTCAAAATATTGTTGGAAAGTGCCATGTCTCAGGAGAGGCGGATATGTTCCTTAAGTCTTTTCCTGTAGGTTAGGCTATATAAAGAGTTCTAGCTACAGATCACCAATTCCCAATCCCAGATACCATCCTCCTCCCCCTTCCCAAGTTTCAGATTAGTGTCATCATGAGTTATTTCCAGGGGTGTCACGCAAACCTCTTTAAACTTTAATGAGTTTACATTTACAATCAGTTATTATGTGTTATTATAAAGCAGTTTAAAGTTGAGTAGGTTGGGGGAAAATGATAAAAAAATCAGACATAAATTATGGCATTGAGCATCTCCAAAAATGCTGAAAATCACCATTATAGATGTAAAGCAGATTAGATGTCATGTAAATGATCCCGGTACCTTTGGAAAATCAATCAAGATATATTTGGAGCAGATAACTGATTAAACCAACAGGGAAATCTTTAGGTATGCATTTGCTGTTTGGTCCTCTATATTTGAAAGAAAATTAATTACCTCATGGTCATTGGATGGTCATTTACTGAGTGACTTCTTTGTTGAGCAGGCAGTGGGCATCCTGACCCACATTACCCACATGTACCTCTTGGGGGCAAGGGCCAAAAGCCAATAAGATATGATTAAAAATCCCACCCATACCTGGATGAGCTCATCGGGCATGCGGCAGGGAAAAACCGGGAGGAGACTCAGATGGGGAGGCTGGTGTTGTCACCATTCATGAGTATTTCCTTGTGATGAGCCCTAGAATCAATCAAGTGACACCAGGAATTTGAGAAGAGAAGTTATCAAGGCTAGCCTTGTGAAGACAGGAGGACAGTGCCTCATCTGGCCCCAGGACAAAAACCCCTAGATTGACCCCACTCCCAGGACTTGGTTGTAAATGCCGCTCCTGCTGGAGGAAACGTGCTTCCACACCCTTCCCCAGGCCTCCACTTGCCCACGGTATGAGAAACACTTACTATAAACCAACACTTAATTAAACCTTAGTGATTCTCCTGGTGACATGGCTGTGTTACCAAGTTCCAAATTTTTCTTACAAGTTAAGGACATTTACTTGTCAAGGTGGAGTGAATAAATGATGAGTAAAAGTGAGTTATGTTTGGGATGGAGCAGAGGGAAAGTGGGATCACATGAAACTGACCAGGCTAACTAGAGAATATTTCCAAACTGCAGTGTGATCAATGGTGAAGAAAGCTTTGGTTGGGCAAGATAAGAATATATATGTAGAAATAATGGGTTACAAAAGAAGTCCAAGAAGACAAAGTTGGCTTTGTGTGCAAAAAGGAGGGCCTTGCCTTCCTTGGGTAAGAGACATTCCTTCAACAATAACTGCTCTCCCCGATTCTTTTTGTTTCTCTCTTAAATTTTCAGTGTGGTAGCATATATACGAAAGAAAATTTTAACCATGTTCACGAGTACAAGTCAGTTATATTAAATACCTTTACAAAATTGTGCTACCATCACCACCATCTATTACCAAAATAGAAACTTTGTTTTGTTAAACAATAACACATCATCCCTTCCCCTAACTTCTATAATCTACTTTCTGTCTCTCTCTATCTGCTTACTCTGATATTTCATATCAGTGGAATCAAACAATATTTTGTGTCTGGTTTATTCTAATCAATGTGATCCCTTCAAGGTCCATCCATGTTGTAGGACACATAGAACTTCATTCCTTTTTATAGCTGAATAATATTCCATCATATGGATAGACTGCATTTTGTTTATCTATTCATCTGTTGATGGGTACTTGAGCTGTATCTTCCTTTGACCATTGTGAACAACGCGACTGTGAACTTTGGTGTACAAATATCTGTTCGAGTCCATGCTTTCCAGTCTTTTGAGTAGGTACCTACTAGCGGTTTTTTTTTTTTTTTTGAGTCTTGTCGTAATACGTTTAATTTTTTGAAAAACCTCAAAATCTTTTCCGTAGTTGCTGCACCATTTTACATTCTCACCAACAAGGTACAAGGGTTCCTATTTATCTGCATCCTTGCCAACACGTTACTTTTCATTTTTTTGAAGTACCAGTCATGCTAGTGGATGTGAAGTGGTATCACATTGTGGTTTTTATTTGCATTTCTCTAATGGCTAATGACATTGAGCATCTTTTCATGTCTTACTGGCCACAGAAGTGTCTATTCAAATTCTTTGCTCATTTTAAAAGTAGGTTGTTTGTCTTTTTGTGGTTGAGCTATAGTAGTTCTTTTTATATTCTGATACTAAACCCTTGTCAGATTTCCAAACATTTTCTCCCATTCTCCAAAGATAATTTTTTCAACTTTTTAAATAATCTCTGCTGATATACAAAAGTTTAAAATTTGATGAAGTTCAATTTATCTAGTTTTTCTTTTGTTGCTTGTGCTCCTGATGTCATCTAAGGACCCACAGCCTAAACACAAGGTTCTGTGTTTTCTTTTAAGAGTTTTATGGCTTTAGATCTTATATTTAGGAAGTTGATCCATTCTGAGCTAATTTTTGCAGCTGATGAGAGATAGGGGTTCAAATTCATTCTTGCATGTGGATCTTAACTTGTTCCAGCATCATTAGTTGTAGAGACTGTTCTTTCTCCGTTGACTGGACTTTGTACCCTGATTGAAAATCAATTGGTCGCATCTGTTTGGGTTTATTTTTGCACTTGGCAATTCTATGACATTGGTCTATAGGTCTAACCTATGCCAGAACCACACTATTTTGATCATCCTATTTGTTTCCTGGTTGCTAAAAGGAATGCCATACAATGGCATTTAGGTCAGGAAAATACATCTCCGGTCACTCTCTTGAAGCAATCACAAAACCCAGCTGGACTCCAAGTCAGAATGGAGTACAGCAATTTCCCCATTCCCCAACATTTCAGAGTGCCTTTCCCTCCTCGGTCAAATGAGACGAGTGTAAGGGTGCGGAGGGCCAGCTGGATGAGTGTTGGGGTTTAGACCCCCAACATGAGCTTGTCTCTGTGCGAGGTCAACACAAACTCCAAGGTTGGTGGTCAGGAGCTGTCCACAGCCCAAACCAGAACCCTTGTAACATTAGCCTTATGGCCACAAAGATGGCAGTCAAGGAGGGAAGACAGCATGCTAACACTGCTGGAATAAAAATAACAATTTATTGACAATGTCCAGTATGAAATGCTCAGCTCTCCTGTGCACGTTACCTTGGGAAACGTAGACTTCTCCAGCCCCACCCCTCAGGTCACTGAGCTGTTAGAGGGAGAACACAAATGAAGCAACCATCAAACAACCTGCTTGAATTAACCTGGTGCCAATACAAGTGTCATTTTAAAGGGTGGGCTAACGAGAGCTCAGGTTCATTGAAGAAATCTGCCTTAGTGTGTCAGCACTGCCGTGACAGTGACCGCACACCAACAGCAGGATTTATTGTCTCACAGTGTCAGAGAATGCAAGTCTGAAATCAAGGTCATGCCTTCTCCTGGCATCCAGAGCTTTCTGGTGCTGGCTTGCTGTGGTCCTTGGGGCTCCTTGGCCTGCGCCCCTGCCTCGCAGCACATGGCCACCTCTCTCTCTTTGTGTCTCCTCTTCTGGTTTCTGCTGACTTCTGGCCTTTTTCCTGTGGCCTTTCTGACTGTATCCAAATTCCTTCTGCCTAAAAAGGACTCCATTAATAGAATTAAGGGCCACGCTGACCCAGCTGGGTCACACCTAAACAGGATTTTGGGAGATCCTACACACAGATGAATCCACACCTTAACTGGCAGTATATCTTCAGAGGTCCTATTCGCAAGATGGGTTCACACCCACAGGAACACAAATTAAGATTAAAAACATGTCTTTTGTGGGGTGCATGATTCAATCTACCTCGAAGTCTCAATAAATGTAGAAGTAAACTCTGCCCCGGGCTAAGGGCCACCCTTACCTGCTGCTTGTTTTGCCTCAGGCAGGTGGGTGCTATTATCACATCCTAGTTCATTGATGCTCAAATACTGTCTCCTTGAATCTTCTCAATAACTCTGCAGAGCGTGCATTATTATTCCCCTGTGCAGATGAGGAGACCAAGACATAGAGCAGACACGAGACAACTCTGGGGTAAGAGGAGATGTAGGGGAGGGAAGGGGAGGGGTAAGTTCTAACTGTTTCCTTGCAGAGAAGATGCTGTAACAAGTGGACACCCCTCTCCAGGGTCTCTGATGGTTGCAATGTCCTCACCCAGGGCCAGGCATGTAGCCCAAGGTCAGCCCCAGGACAGAGGTGGCCAGTGGCCTCTAAAGTTGGTGCTACACTCACTACTGAGAGGCAGAGGCAACTGTGCTTTAGGGCCCCAATCCTTAAATGGAAACTCTCTCCCAGTTATTTACTAGTTCTGTCAAGCTGAGCCTGCTGATGGGTAAACACACACGCATGAACTCTTTCTCACACACACACAACAGCTCAGGGCCCAAATAAGTCCAGTGCTTCTGCTGACTGCTCCTCTTCCTTCAACATTTTGAAACAAATTAGCTGCAATGTTTCACCGGGTTAAAAATGTCCCCTACCTACCTATCACCTTTCCTTGAAATTATTGTTCCCTGGAGCCAACAGATTAAATTCAGCAAGGATTATAAATACTTAAAGAAATTAAGAACCAAATTATTTTTAAAAGCAAACTATTTTTTTGAGAGCAATTTACTGAGAGAAATCCCTGCTAGATTTTTTTGGGGAGCCCTGCATATTAGGTTATCTTATAATAAAATATGTTTAGAGTATTTCTTATATTAATTTAAAATTAAAAAAAAATTTTTATTAGAGAAGTTGTGGGTTTACAAAACAATCACGAATAAAATACAGGATTCCATACAGTGCCCTATTACTAACACCCTGCATTGGTGTGGAATGTTTGTTTAAAATGACGGAAGCACATTCTTATAATTGTCCTATTAACTCTAGAGTATTTTGAAAACAAAGAGCAAATTTTAGAAACAAAGAGCAAATTTGGAGTTTCTCTTTAAAAGTAAGGGTGAAATATTTCATAGCAAGTGAATGCCTCAGACATATCATCAGATCCCAAAGGTGGTATCTAATAATCTCAGAGAAGCGATAGAGATTCTCAGATTACCAGTGAGTCACCTTGTTCATCGTTAATTACAGGCTTTCTCCACATAGGTTGGGGTCCTGGTAGATTGAATTCATACCCAATTTAGATAAGTTCTTAATCCATATTCCTGTGGGTGTGAGCCCATTGTAAACAGGACCTTCTGAAAACATTATCTTTAGTCAAGGTTTGGACAAGTAAAGCAGGTTGGACCTTAATCTAATTACTGGGTGCTTTATAAAGAGGAGAAACCGGAAGTGAGGGTCAGGGAAGGTGCCAAGGAGAAGCCAGAAGTCAGCAGGACCTGGAAGAGAAAGGAGAGGACGTTACCACGTGACTTGACGCAGCGAGGTGAGCCAGCAACCCCAAACTCCACTGACCCTAGAAGGAATCAAAGCTGCAGCCTCCAATAGTGTGAGACAATCAGTTCCCGTTGGTTAAGCCTTCCCGTTGAGTGGTATGTGTCATGACAACCTGGGAAACTAAGACAAAGGGTTAAAAGCACATGTTCCGTGGGTCAGATCCAGAGACTGCCTCTTTTCATCAACAAAGTTTCACTGGAACCCAGCCGCAGTCATTCGTTTAAGAATTCCCGTGGGCTACTTATGCACCACCATGGAGTCCTGAGTTCTGTGACAGAGAACACATGTGCTGACCTGCCCTCTCGAAATATTTACTATCTGGCCAACACCTGCCACAAATGATGGGCCACACAGTTTTTTCACTTTTCGCTCATTCTCATCTTCCTCTTTCATTGTGATGACTTTTTTTTTTTAAGTCAAGAATACATTTTATTTAATGCAATATATCCAAAATAATATTTTAACATGTAATCATAACCATAATATATAAAATAAAAATAATAATATAAAACAATAAAAATTTATTAATGAGGTAATTTTTTTTAAACTAAGTTTTGGCCATCCAACATGTGTTTTATTTTATTTATTTATTTTTCTTTTTTTTATTAATTTTTTAATTTTTTAAAAATATAACACCAAACACAAACATTCTTAACTTATGATCATTCCCTTCTACATATATAATCAGTAATTCACAATATCATCACATAGTTGCATATTTATCATCATTATCATTTCTTAGAACATTTGCATCAATTCAGAAAAAGAAATAAAAAGACAATAGAAGAAAAATCATACATACCACGCCCCTAACCCCTTCCCTTTCATTGATCACTAGCATTTCAATCTAAATTTATTTTAACATTTGTTCCCCCTATTATTTATTTTTATTCCATATGTTTTACTCCTCTGTTGATAAGGTTGATAAAAGGACCATCAGACACAAGGTTTTCATTATGATGACTCTTAAACGCCCTTTTATTATCTTTTTAAAATCCACTTAGAAAATTTACTTCTGTTGTGAATTTCTGTGCCTAAGAGGGTCTTCCATTTTATGTAACATTTTAATTTTTAGCTATGCAACTAAAACACAAAGTTCTCATTTATTTAAATTATATTACTGAGTTTTGACCAGGAATGAACATTCTTCTTAAGACTTAGGATCTGGTCTTAAGAAGAACGGTTTCTATGGTGGTTTCTATGGGTGAAATGCAGAGGCATGACATTCGGGGAGGGGCTGCGGGTGTACTTCAGATACAGCCTTTACACAGCAAGTTACACAGCGCAGGACTGGAGCAAAGGGCCAAAGCCGAGAATCCCCCTTCTTTCCGGTGACTTCATCCTGCTATTTTGTCAGTGATGCTTTCATATTCCTTGGGTCCATAACCTTAGCTGTAAGAATCCACATTTCGTTCCAATGGAACTTAAACCTTTTCTCGTTATGCATAAAACCACATATTGCACAAACATTTGTATTTTTTTCTGAATCGGTCCTGCTGCAGCAAGGCAGAAGGAGACCTTTTTCATTGCTTTAAACAAATGTAAGTCACAGACTCAGTCTCCTCAAAAAATTAAAACCAAAACCCAAAACTTCATTCATCGTTTGGTTCTTCGGCCTGACAGTGTTCGTGTTTATTGACTGCTGAACAACGAAACCCCATCTGAATTAAAAATACATGCATAAATAAGCCATTGCTTTCAGAAAGCTTGCAGTAAAGAGTCGGAGATCCACTTAGCAGATGGAGAAAGGCAGAAAACAGGCCAGAGCCAGAGACGGGGTCCAACGCTGCAGACTCTGCAGCCACCTCCAGCGTTTGTTCCCCGTCGACCCAGATGCTCTAGGTGGGTTCCGTGCACGAGGCGAAGGCACCAGATGTCTCATCAACGAACTCTACCGTGACTTGTCACCCCCGAGTTTACAACATCCTGTCCCCAACCTCATTCTGTCCTCATAAGACGCCACCACGGCGGCTGGGGCCGGCCAGGCACTGGGCAGAGGCGGCGGGTCTCTGGCCTCCCACGGCCTTCTCTCTAGCCTTTCTGGCCCCTTGTCTTTGCACTTTTCTAATTCCTTAGCCCCACTGCTCAACCCCCGGCAGGCATCTGGGGCTGCTGTGCTACTGTGACAGATTTCAGCCAGCGCTGGACTTTCGTCCAATCCCGGCTGGCATTTAATTTTGGATTTCTCGTGTAATGAGCTAGAGAGGCTAATTCTCCTGCAGTGGACAGTAGCCAGCCTTTGACCACACACACACTCACAAACACACTCACACATGTATTATTGACGTATATATTTATGAAGTGCCTTAGATATGTGAGACATCTCTTATCATGGATACAGTAAGGGGAAACTGTTTCCTGGTGATAATAAAGGATATTCTACAGTAACCCCTACTTATCAGAATGTTTAGTCTCAGATATCTGAGCCTTAGGGTGAAGAAATCCACAAATTTATCCTTTTATCACCTTTATTTTTCTGACTGGGATGCTGGGAAGTTTGGGCACATGTCAGATGTCTAACACTTGATTTAGGGTTGTATTTTAAATATATTTTTTTGTGTGGCAACTTATATGCAATCTAAAGCTTCCCATTTTAACCAGTTTCACTTGACTCTGGTATGTTTCATTTTGCTTTTATAACTTGTATAATTTATGAATGTCCACAAATGAGATTATGCCTGGAGACACGCATATTTTTGGCCTGTGTGACATTTCTAAAATGTTTTGAAAATTTTGAGTTAGTTGCTCACACAACAATTCTGAGAGGGCCAGATTGAGCCACTTACTACTCAATCCCAGCTGCTTGCCACCAACCCACCCTCCAATCCTGGCCTAAAATGTCCCTGACCATCCAGCAGCTAATTTATCAGCCACTGTCCATAAATCACTGTTTATTTGCACTTCTGGTTATTTCTCAATCTAGGCAAAGTAGACAAACAAATGTACTGCTTGGTATTCTGCCCTGTCAGAAGATTTCTCTCTAGCACAGTGCTTCTGGAACTTTCCTGATTGGGTTGAAAAGCTGCAGGAGTCCACTTCCAGTTGGCTCCTGTATATTGTGCAGAACCACCTGTAAAGCAGGTGAGAGTATTTTAACTCCCAAGTTAACCAGGCATGAAGGCCTCCCCATAAGGCCATAGATCAAACAGGCTTTGTGGAAGGGACAGGCATCTGAGCTTCTGTTCTAGTTTGCTAGCTGCCGGAATGCAATACACCAGAAACGGAATGGCTTTTAAAAAGGGGGAATTTAATAAGTTGCTAGTTTATACTTCTAAGGCCGAGAAAATGTCCCAATTAAAACAAGTCTATAGAAATGTCCAATCAAAGGCATCCAGGGAAAGATACCTTGGTTCAAGAAGGCCGATGAAGTTCAGGGTTTCTCTCTCAAGTGAGAAGGCGCATGGCGAACACAGTCAGGGCTTCTCTCTTGGCTGGAAGGGCACATGGTGAACACGGCGTCGTCTGCCAGCTTACTCTCCTGGCTTCTGGTTTCATGAAGCTCCTCGGGAGGCATTCTCCTTCTTCATCTCCAAAGGTCAGTGGCTGGTGGACTCTCTGCTTCCTAATGTTGCTCTCTCTGAATCTCTCATTCTCCAAAATATTTCCTGTTTTACAGGACTCCAATAAACCAATCAAGACCCATCTAAATGGGTGGAGACATGTCGTCCCCTAATCCAGTTTAACAACCATTGTTGACTAAATCACATCATCCAGGGAGATGATCCGATCACAGTTTCAAACATACATATTGAACAGAGACCATTCTACCCTTATGAAATGGGATTTTCACCAAAACATGACTTTTCTAGGGGGCATACTTCCTTTCAACACAGCACAGCTACCTACTATGCAATTTAGCTGTGCCTTCTGGGCCAGCTGGAGGCCAATTGCATGGACACAGTCCCACTTAACAGGGAATTGCTGCTGCACATGCCTAAATATATTGCTTGGTAGCCAGATTTCATCTTGTGCATATGGCAAGTTCAGACCTCATGGTCACCAAAAAACCATGGTCAGGAGGTCAGTATCTCCTCATGGTCTAGTAACAACCAGGATCTTTTTTTCAAAAGAAGAATAGTTCTCTTGAGAACAGTTTTTTTCTCCAAAATCCAATGGATCTGCCTGTGATTCTTTTCTTGGCACCAGAGATGCCATCCACGGCATATTCATTTGATCTGCTGTGTCGTAAGGGCTAAGGGGTAGGGCAGCTTGGCTTGCAATCTGCACCTGCTACAGAACCTTCTCTTGCTCTGAATTCTACTTGAAACTGGTTGTCTTTCAGGTGACTCAATGTGTTGGTTTGAAAGGATTATGTATTTCAGAAAAGCCATGTTTTCATTTTGATTCAATCTTGTTGGGGCAACTATTTCTTTTAATCCTGATTCAATAATGTAGGCTGGAAAATTTTTATTAGATTAAATCCATGGAGATTTGGTTTCCCCATTTGCAGGTGGGGAAACATTTTGGACAGAGTTAGAAATGACAGAGCCGACAGAAATGACAGAAGGCTCAGAGCTGACAGAGAGCAGATGTAGATGCTTGGAGAACAGTTGCTTCAGAGCTTCGGATGTTTGGAGATGCTTGGAGCCCAGCAGACATCACCATGAGATGTTAAACAAGCCAGAACATAGAGAGTCAAGGGAAGCCAAGAGATGAAAACCAGCCCTGGAGAAGTAAAATGAGGAATCCCACAGGAACAGAGGCTGAAAGCAACAGAGCCCAGGAGCAAAGGACCAGCAGATGCCAGCCAAGTGACTGCCCAGCTGACAGAGGTGTTCCAGACCCATTGACCTTTCTTGAGTGAAAGAAACCTTTTACTGGTTTCTTTCACTTCCTCAGAACTGTTAACTTGTAACTTACTTAATTTCTCTCTTGAAAAGCCATTCCAATTCTGGCATATCACATTCCTACAGTTTGCAAACTAGCACACTCAGTAAATAGGTTGGAGAAGCACACTCAAATGTAATACATGTTGCCTCAAAAATCCAGAGTCCAGAGTTCCCCAAGTATTTAACACCATGCAGAAACTCTTCTTTATCCATGAAGGGAATGCCTGTTGTGCTCCAGATGCCCAGAAACTCTATCCATTGGCGTGGGAATTTTCTTAGATTTTACTAAGACATCTAAGGTACTTGCTATTTCCTGCTCTTTGAGTTCAAATAGCATAACTCCATCAAAGTAGGGGGAGGACCAGTGTAATATTCTGTAGAATGTCAAAATAATCAATGTCTCCACAGACCACACTTATGGCAGAGAGAAGGAAAGGTAACATGACTCTAAGGCAAGACTGTGGAGGTGTATGTTGGCTGTGACAAGTCAGCAAACATCGGACATTTTTAAATTGGAAAATAAAAGCATTTACTAGATCAGTGGCTGCATATCAGATGCCACGGGTGTGTTAATATTTTCCAATAAAGAACAATGGAAGTCCACATGGGTCATTAGTCGAAAGTAGTGATTGAATTTTACTGGGCAGGTAGGGTGATGTTTCCTGCTTGGCCACTGGGGAGCGCTGATGAGATTCTGCATTTCCTCTCTGGGACTGATTCTTGCAGCCCAGACCTGTCTCTATGGAGGTTCTTCCCAATTTATTATTATCCATAGCCACACCCATATGAATAGATGTTGGGCTATGTGTTCTCCTTGGGAGAGTTTAGCTTTGGAAGTTTCTCTTCTGATTTTGGAAAGATTGATTCAGGCTCATAGTAATTTTTACAATGCAATTGCCTCAAAAATTTAGTGACTTCTGATCTATTTGCTTCCAGTCAATTTCATGTCCCAGTAACCATGCCCAAACATCTTTCCTGGATATTGTTCTCTAGTCTCCTTGGATTTCCTGTCTACTCACCATTGCCCTCTCTCAACAAGACAGTAGCCTCTTTGAGGCTTTTGGGCTCAAGTAGAAACTTTAACACTGACTAACGTCTCTAACCTGAGTCACTCTCTTTAGCTCAGAAAGTTCACTAGGCTATTGTCAGCTCATATGGTTTTTATTCCCATATTTTATTGTTTGGGAACTAAAAAGCTACCTTTTTCAACTCTATAAGGCCTTGAATGTTTGGATTCTCTATCTCCTTTCATTTTATGCTTAAAACAGCCAATTTTTTTTTTCTGAGCTCATCTTTTTCTCATGATATCTTTTCAAATACAGCCAATTCCAATTAAAACACACCTCTAACATTCCACTCTCTGTGACTCCCTCTACAAATAGTCTTGGTGTCTACCTTCTAAGTCTCTTCAGGGGATGGTTTTTTCCAAATGACTTGTCACTATGTAACATAGATGCCTGTCACCCAACTGCTATGTTTCCTCGTCATATTTGCTTAACTATTAAGAAAATTGCCATACTTATTTTTCTTATAGTAGCAACCCACCTCAAGATAATTTGATAGTATTAAATAAATCATGCTAGCTGTTGTAGTAAACATTCCCCAAATGGTCAGTGGCTCAAGAAGATAAAGGTTCATTTCTCACCCACCCACTGTCCAAAGAGCTGGTTCTAGTTAGGTCACTCTCCTCCAAGCAGAGACTCAATGATCCAGCCTCAATGGAAGGCTGCCATTCCCAAGATGTGACTCTAAATTTGCCAGTGAAGAAGAGAAGAAAGGATCAGATGGTGGAAGTTTTCTTAAAAGGTAGCCTGGAAGCATCCTATAAAGGTTTGCCCACATGCCTTTGGTCAGATTGAATTTCATGGCTCCACTCAAACGCCGGGGGACTGATGAATGTCATTCTCCTGACCACCCAGGAAGAAAACTGAATGACTAGCAAAAATTAAATTTACTTCTGCCACAAAGACCCATCTGAAGTGTCTCTTGATGTGTTTGACAGCCCACTGCAGAATCAGACAATTTCCACTTGCATGTGTCTTGTGCATAACCAATATCATAGCACCTATGACATATTGACAGTTATGTTATTGTCTGTTACTCGTAAGGCAAAGAGTGGCTCAAAGTTAAGAGTGGTCCTGTGTTCATCTCCACAGCAGCAGGGCCCAGCACTCTGCCAGGCACCAGCAGGTGCTGAGTCATTAACTGCTTGCCAAGCACATGTTGAGATGGGAGTGAGACCAAGGCATCATCATAAAACATATTTTCTTAAAAAAAAAAAAAAAGCATCAGTGTGCTCTTTTTCATTGATCCAAGTAGAAAAACTGTTTTCCCCACTCATGCTCAACAACCACTTGCTAGTTTAGCACAGATTATTCTCAATATGATGAAAAATTCTTAATAAGGGGCTATTTTTCAAATATTTCTTTGAATACTACCCCTTGTCCTGAATAAAATGGTCATTTTTAATGGAAAAAAAGACCCATAAACTGGAAGTTCTCATCAACTCAAGTTGCCATTCAGTTTGGGGAGGGTGATATTGGAGGAAACCTTTCCCTGAAAATTTAGGGTTGTGCCACAAGGCCTCTGTATTCAAGGAACCCAAGATAGAAACCATTCCTGTTCAGCAGAACCATTTCTAATTAACTGATGGAAATATCTAGAAATGTGGAACAGCAGCCCATTTGTTTAGTATGAATCTAAGAAACAAAGGGCTCCTGACACAGCTGCAATGAGGGATTCTGAACATCCTCTGAGACATCTTCTGGTTCCTAGGTATGGTGGGTATGAGTGCAGAGAAGGAGGCTTCTCAGAGTCTTGCTCTGTCCTCTAGGGAAGACTGCTGGGCTGCTACAAGGACAGGGAGATGGCCACCAGGGACCTACGGGTGGGAGTACCGGCAGAATAAATGACTGCCCCCATATCCAGGAGGTCACATAGGATGCACATGCTGTAGGTTTTTATTTATCTCAGCAGTTCTCTAGCACAAGAAAGTGTCTTGTTCTAAAAAATTAGAACATTGTGACAATGTTCTGACATGAAGGTAGACATGAAGTAGCTATAATTTGTTCCAAAGTGCTACCTGCCTTGTTGGGGACCAGCCTCAACTCAGACAGTCTTTCGTTCCCCCCCTCATAGGGTCCAGTTTGGGGAGGGGATTAAATTGTGCTAAGGGGTGGACATGTGGAATGAAATTGGACTCCAAAGGAATTAGTGTCCTGTTGGAGTTTAAGCACCTGCCTTTTAGGTGCTCAGAAGCAACTTGTCTTAGTTTTTCAGAGCTGCTATAACAAATACCACACAATACATTGGCTTAAACCTCAGAGATTTGCTGTCTCCATGTTTTGAAGGCAAGATGTCCAGAATTAAAATAGTGATGAAACTCTTTCTTCCAGAGTTTACAGCACTCTTGCGAAGGCCATCCTCCATCACATGGCCACTCTCTCACCATGTGTCTACTCCTGATTTCTGACTTCTTTTGACTTCTGGCTTCTACTGGCTGCACCCAAGCTTCCTT
Organism: Tamandua tetradactyla; assembly: GCF_023851605.1. Lineage (NCBI taxonomy): Eukaryota > Metazoa > Chordata > Mammalia > Pilosa > Myrmecophagidae > Tamandua > Tamandua tetradactyla. The sequence continues at coordinate 54,811,657 of NC_135335.1, read as the reverse complement.
TGCTTATAAGGATCCCAGTCATAGGATTAAGGCTCACCCTGATTCAGTTTTGCCTCATCTAAATAGAACCTTTGAAGAGCCTATTCATAAATGAGTCCACACCTTAACTAATAATAACATCTTCAAAGTCCTATTTACAAATGGGTTCATACCCATGGGACAAGGGTTAAGATTTAAAATGTCTTTGCTGGGAGCAGGACTCAATCCCCAGTGTAGCATATCAAGGTAAATGACCCTTTTCTCTGGCCACCTTTAACAGGAGTGGAGTGGAGTATAATCTCATGAAAATCAAAGCATCAGCACTGTGTGTAGATGCAACAAGCTCATGGCTGAGAATTGCAGAACACACTCTTGCTTCCTGCAGTTTTACACCCACAGGGCTGACTCTGAGGATGCAGATGAACACAGAGTCTGTCAAATGTGCAAAATGACCTGTGTTTCCACCTGATTGTTTTCCATGGGCCTCATGAAGGCATCTCTTATTCAAAGCCAAGAAAATCGGCTTATCATTACCTAAGAAACATGTTTCCAGACTGATTGGACCACTTGCCCTTAACACATCTTTCAAAAGTGATGAGGCATGATGCTAATGCTAAGTATCATTTCCTGTTTTAGATGCTTTGAAATTAGACAGCACCATCAGCACTAAGACAATAGGGAATAATTGACACCTTCGCAGGAGTGGGGAGCGGAGTTTTCTCAGTCAGGTGGAGCCTTTGGGACCTGAGTTCTGCTGCTTTGCGACAGAGGAAGCAACCAGCCCAGCCTGTTGAATACACTGCAAAGAGCTAGACACTAATTTAATTTGAGATGTTTCTTCAATCCTGCCTCCCACTTGTGAGTTCTAGACAGACCAGCTAGACAGAGAGAGACACCATTATTTCATTGAGATAACCAGCTTGTTTTGTCTTCTATCATGTCAAAGACATCGAATTTCATGTCTGCACTTGCTCCAAAAAATTCTCCACAAGCTGATATTTATTAAGATGTCAACATATATCTACCAGGGAGCACCAGGTCAGCCTCAGAGAGTGATGCAATGTGCGGTGGCTCTTTCCTCACTTTGAGGAATTTATGATGAAGTTGGGGAAGCAGGGTTGATCCATGGACAACAGTCAGGCTAGCCAGCAATAGTCAACATCTACAAGAAAACTACACAACAGCCAGGATTTTCATCACGCAGCTTGACAGTGACAACTAGAGCTGCTTCAATCTCTAGTTTGACATTGATGATGGGAACTGTCTGCTCTGAAGTGCATCCCGTTGGCAGCTCTGCATAAGCAGACCCTGATGGCTGTGCCCAGCTTCCCAACCAGGTCAGCTGGGAGGACAGATGGTCCCTGGAGTCCCTCTTGATTCAAAACCTTAAGGATGAGAAAATAGTGACCCTGTACTTCTCTCAAGTTTCTATTAATTTAGTGTTTTCAGGAATCCAGTCTAGACTCTTCCTTCCTAAATTCACCCAAACTTGTGAAGTTCAATGACAAGCTCTGTGGCTGCTCGTCCCAGTGCAGGCCAAGGCAGGATGGACATCACTTCAGGAAGTGAGATGGGAGTGTGTCCTGTTAGGTTGCCTGGAAGTTACCTTTGGCTCTGTGACCCTTCATGTCTTACAGTCTCCATTCAGTTGGGTGTAAAAGCTTTTCCAAATATTTCCCTCTAAATATGGAGTTTTAGCAACCTCTGTCATCTCTCCTAACTAGGCTTTTGTGTAGATTGAAGTGCCTGTTTTTCCAGTGTAATCTATAAAGCAATCCTCTTTCCAGAATCTTCTTAAAGGTAATGTAAAGCTCAGGGGTATGGGGCAAAGGGCTAAATGTGGGCAGGTTTGTTCTTCTGCCGGGAAGGCTGCCAAGACAAAGCCCTCGAGAGGTGGAGAATATCACCTCCCTGCCCACCTGCAGCAGAAATGGTGGCTCATAGGGGACTTCATAAGAGTGAGACAGCCACAAGCACTCAGCTTTATGCTCAAGACCTTCCTTCAACTGCTCCTTCTCCGGGCCAGCAAGACCAGCCTTCCTCCTTCCCACTTGGGATAACCTTGCCTTGGGATACCTTTGCCTTCCATTCCTGGCTGACAAGAGAGATTCGCCATCCTTCTAGAGTTCAGGTGAATGGTGATGAGCTCTTTCCATTCTGCCACTGGGGAAGACACCCGTCCACTCACCAACAGATGGGGGGCTCTCTCGACAGCACGCAGAGTGCTGAGTAATTTTTATACTGCGCTGTTAGGTAAATATTCATTTTAGGTAAAACCTGATGGCTTTAGGAGAATTAGGACTTAAAGAAGTAATATGATATTTCATTTGTATTGTGTTCAACAGAGATGAGGATTTGATAAACGAAAGGTGAATGTTCTGAAACATTACCCTTGAATTCTGCTGGTCAGCAGTGTTATAAATATCACTTTCTAACCCTGTTTTCTTCAGGGAAAATGTCATTTAAAAGAGAAAACCTGGAAAGTGATCCACTTTCAACAGTTTCTGAACTGGCTCACGGTTGACTGGTGGTGTTGATCAGGTTCCATCTGGCTGTAGGGAAAGTCCCAGGAGTTCAAGACAACTGTCTGGCTGACTTAACAATGTATTTTCCGACAAGTCGGGTTTGAAATGACCTAAAGGAGGTAGGATGGTGAAGGCAGAGCAGTACCCCACGGGACTGGGACAGACCATCCCACAAACAAAAGACAGTCTTGGGATAAAAGCTGTCCAGTTCTTTGAGAGGTAAAACTCACATCCTAACATGGGGATATTTGTCTTGGCTGCTTTGAAAAGCTGTCTATTCCCAGATAATTGTGGTTTTTAAGAAAATCGTGTGCTTTATAATTGTGTCTGTAATCTCCAGCTGCATAACAATGATTCGACAAACTGAGAGACACAACGCAACTTGCCTTTGTAACCTTGCAGTCCTGTGGGTCAGGCCTCTAAGCTGGGCTGAGCTGGGTCCTGCATTTGGGTTCTCGCTGGGCTGCAGTCAAGGTGTTGGTCTCACGGGGGCTGGACTGCGGAAGGGCCCAACTTCTCAATCTTGGGGTGGTGGCAGCATCTGCTTCTTGGTGGGTGCCCCAGTTCCTGCTGGCTGTCGGCTGGGGGCCACCCTTGGCTCTTTGCCATGTGGACCCCACACTGGGCAGTGCGCCATGGGACAGCTGGTTGTATCAAGGCCAGCAGGGGTGTGTCTCCTCCAAGGACAGTGCTTCAGTCCCACGGGCCATAATAACATACACCCATTGCCTTTGCTCCAAGAAGGGGGTCACCCGAGGCTGTGAGCACCACAAGCCATGGGTCCTGGGGCCACTGCATTCTCAGCCCCCCACAATGGTACATGAGATAAAGTCATCCAGACTTCACTTATTTATCTTTACTTTATGTTTTTTAATAATCGTAAATTCAATCATTGGGATGCATGGCACTATACAACCCCTTTCAATCATATTCACCTTCAATATGGCAATGCTACTTATAACTCCACTAATTAGTTACCATCACTTCTATCTGTAACCTTGCGTTTAAGTTCAACCTCTCCCCCGTCTGCAGTTTCTGTGTACCACTAGGTCTGCTATATTCTTCAGTGTAACCTCTGAGATTACCCTTACCACAGTCATAATAATGAAATCATACAGTATCTGTACTCTTTTGACTGACATATTTCACTCAGCATTATGTCACAAGGTTCATCCATGTTGTCATATGTCTTGGGATATCATTTTGTCTGACTGCTGCATAATATTCCATTGTTTACATATACCACATTTTGTTTATCCACTTGTCTGTTGATGGGCATTTGGATTCTTTCCATCCCTTGGCAATTTTAATAGTGCTGCTATGAACATTGGTTTATTTATTTGTAGAAGGATGTCATTTTGGAGCATGTGGAAAGGAGGTGACTTAGCTGGCCCAGGCTGTCATAGCAAAGCACCACAGATTGGTAGCCTTAAAAAACAGGAATTTACTGCTTCGCAGATTTGGAGACCAGAAACTCGAAATCAAGGTGTGGTCAGGACCCGGGAAATCCGTGGTGTGCTGGAGGTGGGCAGTAAGACGTACCTCTGTCTCTGCCTCTGCCTCTGTCACAGGGTTGTCTCTTTCCCCATCTCTCTTATCCTACTTGGCCCTAATATCCTCCCCTTATAGGGACACCATCCGATTAGATTAGGGCCCACCATAATTTGGTTTGGCCTCATCTTAACTAATGGCATCTTCCAGGGTCCTTTGTCCAAATGAGTCACACCCACAGGGCTAAGTGTTGGGATTTGAACACGTCTTTGAGGGGACATGATTCAATCCAAAACAGGAGTTGTAGGCACTTATGGACTTAGAAAGGAATCGATGAACTAAGGCGGTAGAGCCACAGAGTATCCTTCTCATAAATGACTGATTTCTGCAGCATCTGAGTGCAGAGTTAAATGCTCCACACTCATGCCCCCAAATAATGCAAATAATATATATTTTAAATATGTAGGTCCGTCCTGTGTCAGTCAACGTCTGAGCACTTTCTAAATGTTATTCCAATTAAAGCCCTTAATTGCCAGGTGTACTTATTATCCTTATTTTGCAAATGAGGAAACTTAGGCACAGAGCATTTAGGTGACTTCTGCAAGATTGCACAGACAAAAGGCTTTCTCTAAGTAATGGCTCACTTGTATCCCTGCAGCTGAGAATCCTGGGGACATCACAGAAGGACCTGCAGGGATGGGGAAGGAGCAGCCTGGCTTCCCATGCAGGGAGGGAGGCTGCTGAGCTACATGGAAGAAGGGGGAAGGTGTCCAGAGGGGCGGCGGAGTAAAGCTGGGGTGGCACCAGAGGCTCGGGTGACCAAATGACTCATGGGAAGGCAGAGAGTCTTGTAGGGGGCGCTGGCCAGGGGGTAGCAGAGGCGTGCGGAGCCAGAGTACTGCAGGACGAGTGGGTAGGTGGTGGGGAGCTGGTCTTGGTGGCTCTACAGGCGAGAAACCTGGCTGAAGGAGCAAAGAGGTGTGTCCTTGCAGAGCGAGCAGTCAGAAAGCCCCCCAACTCCTCCAGACACGAAGCAGGTTCTTACAAATTCATCTTTTTACTTGAATTCCTTCTGATGGTCTTCTTTTTCTCCCCAGTTGTCCTAAAATATGCTTGGATTTCTATCAACTCAATGGCTTTTAGAATCTACACTTTGTAAAGACTTGATGTAAGATTCCTCCAGGGGGAGTGTCACTTGCAATGCAGTCCAATCAGGGAGAGGTGTGGTAGTTTAAGCTGTTGTATACCCCAGAAAAAGCCATGTTCTTTTAAATCCATTCCTGTGGGTGTAGGCCTATTGTGGTGAGAGCTTTGATGAGGCTATTTCAATTGAGATGTGACCCTTACATCATTCAAGGTAGACTTCACCATCTTACTGGGGTCCTTTATAAGAGGATTAGAGACAAAGAAGCTAAGAGAAGGAAAAGCTCGTGGAAAACAGCTGTCATGGAACCAGCAGACATCGCCATGCGCCTTTCTATTTGACAGAGGAGCCCAAGCTCACCAGTAACTGGTCTTCAGAGAAGGCATCATCCTGTTGATGCCTTAATTGAGACATTTTCATGGCCTTAGAACTGTAAATTTGTAAGCTAATAAATTGCCATTGTTAAGAACCAGTCCATTTCTGGTATATTGCATTTTGTCAGCTTTATCAAACCAAAACAAGAAACTTTAGAACTGAGTCCAAGGGGGTTGAAGGGGGTTCTGGGTCAACAAAGGGAGGAACCATGGGGGCCTCATGGGGAATAACTTGTCTTAAAGGAAATAAGACAACTGCAACTGTGAACAAGATCACAATTTTGGGAAAAATGGTCTGATTTAGACCCCTTTGTGCTAAGCCAGCCCCACCTCCACACTCTGCCCAACATTATAGGTGAACCTCAAGAGTGAACCATGAGGCCCAGGTCATAAAGAAGTCAGAAGGAAGCCCCACGTGGGCAAGAGGGATGTACAAGATGACTCTGCCCCTTCCAACCGTGGGGCATGGTGGGAGGAAGGGAGGGGGACGGGCGATTTGGGTCCCAATCAGTCTCCCCAGACTCTGCCCCAAGAGGGGAGGAGGGCCAGGCAAGCCCAGTAGAGCACCGTGGGAGGAGGCTTTTGTGCCAGCCGATTTCCACCTGCAAGGGGAACCCCATGGGCTCCCCTGCACCCACCCCAGGCGGCCACATCATAGTAATATCATCACCCAGTGTGATGGCTAACTTTTTGGATCAACTTGGCAGAAAATATTCTGCCTCCAGATGCAACCTCAAATCCTCATTGAGTTTCCAGCCTGCTGTGTGCCCTATCGAGTTCAGACCTGCCAGCTCCACAACCAGGTGAGCTGATTCCTTAAAATAAATCTCTTTCTATTGGGAGGGTTCTCTGGGGGAACGCTGACTAATGCACGCCCAGCTGGGAGAGGCAAGGGCAGAGCTCAGCATGAGGATGCAGGAGGTTCATTTCCTCGCACACACATGGGTGCAGCTCAGAAGGAGACACGTTATGGGCAAGGAGACCTGGGCACTACCACGACCTCAGGGCATGGATGGGACTGCAGGCTGCAGGCCGGGCACATACAATCCCTGAGGATCTGGGGTCCCCAGGCAAGGAAAGACAGTGGAGGGCAGAGCAAGCCAGGAACCACAGCCCTGGCCAGCTGGAGAGAGGCCAGACCATGAGGCCACTCCTCCCCGCCCGGCAGAGACCTCGCCCCCTCGGTCAGCAGGGCAGTTCTGTGTCTAGCAGCCTCACGCCCTGCCCTGGTTCAGGAAGGCGGTGCTGGACAGCACCCAGGAGCCAGCACTGATTTCCTAAGCCCCAGTCACCTGCTAAGGGGTCCCTGTGCCCAGCGGGGAGAAACAACTACTCTGGGCTCTCACCAGGGGGCACAGGACCAGCACCAGGGGCCGGGAATAAGCTTCAGCTTCCAGAGTCATGCTTTTGTGGCGTTCCTCACAGAAATCTCAGCGCTGGTGCAGCTAACCAGGGTGGAGTCAGTCCTTCGAGACTAAGTATCAGAGCAGTGAGGCAGAGGGGCGTGGGGGACGCACAGGGCCAGGTGGGCTTCGGTTTCCGAACGTTGTCTCTGCCCAAGAGTTTCCCCCCAAGGGGATGCTCCCACAGGCCACCCCATGCACCCCGTAATTCACTTCCAAGTAGACAGGACGTGAAAATACACAGGTCAGTTGCTTTTTGGGGATATAGATTTGAAGGCGCTTTAAGCCAGAGACAATAATAGCAAAAATGCTTTCTGAGGCTTCCTTCCCGAAGACAAGCAGCTCCCTCCAGGACACTTGTTTCAGGACTCTTAATCCGACCCTCCAGCTGTGCTTCCCCTACAAGACTTTCCCTGAGCATGGAGCGCACGTCTGCCTTGGTTTTCTCCTCTTAGTGAGAAATGAGGTGTGAGTCCAGTTCCATCTGACAAGCGTGTGTGGAGCACTGCTGCCTCCCAGGGTGCCCCCGAGGTCTTCGGGTGGGCTGTGGTGACAGCCTGGCCTGCTGGCTGCACTCCAATGACCACGGTCTCGGGCCGTGCTGGGCAGGAGTAATGTGGTCCACAGAGGTATTTTCATGTCTCTGGTAGCCACCGACAGCTTCCCTAGCTATCACCCCCACTTCCAACTTACCATCCACCAGAGAAAACCAAGGACGTGCTCCTGACCGATCACGTGGGATGCCCCGCTTCTAGGTGACCCCCTCCAGATGCCCCAGGTCAACAGCCTCCAAGCAGGACACCCCTGAAGTCTCCCCTTTTTTCACTGTTAAGCTTTCTCACTCACCTGTCTGCCTTTGAGTCTCGGCCAAACACAAGTGACAATGGCTGGCTCCTTTGCTGGCCATGGCAAGCTCTGAATAAACAGCCTGTGTTTGTTAAAAAAAGAAGCTGGGTGGGCAATGTGGCACAGTGGCAGAGTTCTCACCTGCCATGCCAGAGACCTGGGTTCTAGTCCCGGTGCCTGCCCATGCAAAAAAAAAAAAGCAAGAGGAAAGAGGTTAATTTAAAAAGTAATCTATTTTATTTAACCCAATATTTCCAAAATAATTTCATTTTTGTGTATGATCAATGTACAATATTATTGAGATATTTTGCATTTATTAAATTGTACTAACTCTTTGAAATCTGGTGTGTATTTTTATTTTCCACTCACAGAATATCTGTCTCAAGCTAGCCATATTTCAAATGCTCGATAGCCACAGGTGGCGAGTGGTTAGCATACTGGACAGCTGGTATTTTGGGGTGAAGACCATCCAATGGCTGCTCTAACAAGTAACTACAAATTTAAAACCCTGCAAACTTATTCTCTTCCAGCTCTGGAGGTGAGGAGTTGAACATGGGTTGGCAGACCTGGTTCCTTCTTGAGGAAAGGGCAGGATCCAATTCCTAGCTTTTTCTAGGTATTAAATGTAGTCTGCATTCCTTGGCTGGTGACCGTCTAAGCCTAACTGCCACTTCAGTTATCACTTCTTATGGTAGTCTGAGGTTGTATGCACCCCAGAAAAGCCATGTTCTTTTAAACCATTCTTGTGAGCATAGACCTATTGTGGGTGGGAACTTTCGATTAGGTTATTCCGTTGAGATGTGGCCCACCTCATTCAAGGTTGGTCTTAATCCTCTTACTGGAGTCCTTTATAAAAGCACAAACAGATAAAAGAGAGAAAATACCCAGAGAAGTGGAGAGAAAAAACCACAGACAGAGAAGCCAGAAGTTGAAGCAATGAAACCCGGGAGAGAAGGACCAGTAGAGAAGGGCCAGTCACCATGTGCCTTGTTTGGAGAAGCCCAAGCTCACTGGTAGCTGGTCTTTAGACAAGGTATCATTCTGTTGATGCCTTAATTTGGACATTTCCACGGCCTTAGAACTGTAAATTTGTAAGCTAATAAATCCCCTCCTGTTAAAAACCAATCCATTTCTGGTATATTGCATTTCATCAGCTTTACCTCCTTCCCTCTTACAAAGGGAGCTTTGTAATTAACTTGGGTCCACCCTGATGCTCCAGTATAAGCTCCACATCTCAAGGTCCTTAACTTCATCACATCTGCAAAGCCCCATTTGCCATGCCACATAACAGTCACAGGTTCCAGGCCTAGGGTGTGGGCATCTTTGGGGAGCCATTGTCTTGCTGACCCCGTGCACACATTTTCTAGAACCCAGGCACATGTGTGTTCGAGAGAGGAAGCCAGGAGGCCATGAATGAAGGATTGTGCAGTGGGGAACGTGTCACCAACCTGGAAGCCTGGGACCCAGTGGAGAGTGACGTCTGGGCTGGCCCCAGTGTTGGAACAGTTCACTGGGGATTCTGGCCTCGTCAAGTGGACTCATAAGACTAGCCATCAGAAACCCGCCATCACAAACCCCAAATCACAGGGGATGGGACAACCAACCATGTGCTATCGGCATCTGGGCAACAGGAGGGATTTGGCAGTATCTGGGCATTTGTTGGACCAAGGAACAGAAGAGCTCAAGCTGCGAGCTGAATCTGGGAGCACTGACCCACAGGAGCTCCCTCCCAGGACAGGGTCCCAGGTGGAGGAGAAGCTGCCACGAGGGAAATATAATATACAAATATAACCAGGGAGGGACAGCAGGGCCTGTCCCACTCCAGACCTGAAGTTAACCATTTTCCCCAAACACCCTGGATCTGTTCCTGGAAAATGGGTTTTCAAGACCACAAATTAATATAGTACTAGGGTTGCTTGTTACTGCTGGGTTGGTTACTTTTTTTCTAGGTCTTTCAGTAGAGAATACATAGACACATATTTATATATAAACTATTTTATACTTCTTGTGTACTGTTCACATATTATATATCTTACACTCTTTATGGGTACTATGTAAGATTTTTACACACACACACACACACACACACACACACACACACACACACACGCATACATCCTCGAGGGTTGATTGATACTTCCAGTTCAGGACTGCATGTTCTTGGTTTAGCCTCTTCTCTAGTACATCTGTGTTTCTCCCACTCCAACCCCCCTGATTCTCAAGGACCCTGGGGGTGACGGCCATAGGCGATCTCATAGTTACTCAATTGTTTCCCTCATTACTCACAGCAGTTTCATAAGAACCAACCCTAACAACGCACCTCAGTTATGACTGCAGGAAACAGGTGAAGTTTTTCTGCCCATGCCAGTTCTGTTCTCCATTCACCTCCTCACCCCACCTCATTTTTTCTGGTCATTCAGTTTCTGCACTGTCAGCTCATGAAGTCATGAGGCACTGCAAGCTCTCACTTGTAACCTCGTTTAGTCCTGCCCACGCCATCCCTTCAGTTGACAGCTTTCCAGTCGTTCTGGTTGCCCAAGCTTGCTCTCTAGCAGATTAACATGCGAGCTCCAGCGAGCAATGTTCCCCCATTCTCTGCATGTTGATAATAGCTTTCCTGTGTCCTTCAAAAATTGGTATAATGCTCCAAGAAAAAAAAATACAGAAAAATGAAAGGACCAAAACTAATGATTAAGTTTGACATATTTCAATAAGGGATGGTCAGTTACAACTTCCCTGGGAGGTGTGATGGCACATCTGGAGGCCCATATCTGCCCCTCGAATTCCCCAGGGACGTGGCAGCGTCACATGCTGGACCCACACAGGGGTGTGGTCTGTGGCCCACAGATGTGAGAGGCTTTGCCAACAGGCAAAGGGTTTTCTGCTGTGGCGAACAACTCTCATTAAAGTTCCAAACAAAATAAAGAACTCCCCTTTATGTGCACAATGACACGTACCCAAGAAATTCTGATAGAATAAAACATTGCAAAATTAACTTGCGCTTAGACATGAAATAAATTAGGTTCATCCAAGAAGCATCAATGGGTGCTAAAGTGTGGGTGACAGGTAGATGCAGAATGGGACATTTACATAGCCCTGGAGTACAGACCTTCAAAAATATGTATTAATTACAAGGCGGGAAATAGTAACTTTACAGGAAAAAAGAAAACCTGGCAAAAACCTCTTTAATCAACTGAACAAGGTTAATACCACCAGGTAATAGGACTAATCAAATTGCATGCCACCTGATAGGCTGTAAAGAGAAGGACACAGCTTCCCTTGGGTGATCTTCCTGTAAAAACGTGCAGCTTAAATCTAATTAAGAGGAAACATCAGACAGACTCAGGTTGAGAATAAAGACCTGTACTCTTCAAAAGTGTCAAGTTCATGCAAATGAAAGAGAAGGCTGTGCCAGATTGAAGGAGACTAAAGAGACAAGCAATTAAATGCAATGTATAATTCTCAAGTGGACCCTTTCGTGCTAGGGATGGAATTGTGCGCATTGAGGAACCTTGAGTAGAGTCGGCGGATAAGATGGAACTGATGAATCCATACTCATTTCTTGATGTTATGGCTGCCTGTGAAGAAAAATGTCCTCGCTTTTAGCATGTAACATCTTAAAGTATTCAGTCATAATGGGCATCAAGTCAATAACGTAGATGCCATGACTTTATTATTCTTGAAAGTTTTCGGTGAAATTGAAGTTATTTCAATAGAAAAAGAAAAAAAAAGTACTGGCCACCCATGATTGCAGGGGATCTAGTCTTTTTGGCCCAACCACTAGATGCATAAAATTAATGACACAGGGACACTTAAGACACTGATTCTATGAAACAGCTTTCAAAGTGTTAAAAGGATGAGTTGCTTCAGAAGTGATGCCTGTGCTCCTTAGTTATGCATTAACAATAGGATCTAGCAGTGAGCCTGATGTGGGTCATAATCCGAAGTAGTAATGGGTGTTTTGAGGTCCCTTCAGCAACTGTAATTCAATAGCAAACATCTGTGATTTCTACCAGCCGCAAAGTTACAAGTTCTAGGAACCTACTGGGGCATATTGTTTTCATTTGTGATTGAAGGACAAGCTAAATTTCATTAGAGGTGAGTGAACAGAAATATGTGAAAATTTTTTCTTATCCAACATCATAGAACTCCTGAGTTCTCTTCCCAGACAGAACCTTTGGAGATTGGGAAAATGCAGGTAAGGACTCTGGAGTATAAAGCTGATGTTCGCATTGAGATAAATATTCCTCGTTAACTCCAGAAACCATAATGAAGTAAATACAGGCTCACTGCCACATTTGCCCTATATCTCTGGGAATCCTTGTTCCTTAATGCCATGACTTTGCTCAATACTCTTTTCATTGAGGTATAATGTATATGCAATAAAATACGCAGATCTTTAGCGCATGATTCAGTAACGTTTGAAAAATGTAACCATCCCTCAGTCAAACATGGAGTAGCTCTTTTGTCCTGGAAAGTCCCTCCATGCTCCTGTCAAGAGCCAGTCACTCTCAGATTTTTATTACTGTAACTTTGTTTTGCTTCTTGATAAAAGAGGGATCATACAGAATGTACTCTTGGGTCTGACTTTTTCACTTGGCACTGTGCTTGTGTATAAGGGGTCTGTTCCTTTTTCATTGCTGAATAATATTCCACTGTAGGAACAGTCATTTTAAACGAATGAGAAAGCAGGGGGCATTGGGTTGTCGCAACTTTGGGAATGTTTGTGATGAAGCTGCTATGAACATTCTACCAGCATTTTGTGTGGACAGTGGTTTCATTTCTCTTGGCTAAATACCTAGGAGTGGAATTGCTGAGCATTGAGTAAGTGGATGTTTGCATGTGAAGACTAGAACCTGCCTTTGTGGCTGGGAGGTAGACATCTCATTCTGCCATTTCTAATTCTCAGAAACAGCTCACTTGCATCCTGCTGCTTACAAGGACCTGCACTCATGTCCAATCCTTGGCCCCCAGCCTCCTGGACCAAAATAAGCCTGGGGAATGGAGAGTCTGAAGCAGCAGCCAATGGCTTGGCAGCAGCTGTTAGCATGCTGCTCAGACAGGAACTTGGAAAAATGCCAGAGTTTAATTGCCATCTGATTTCTCTATATAAAAGGACTTGCTTGCAGAAACAGTGGAAAGAATGGTTAATCCTATTGCTTCTGAACATTCAACTCTTTACTTTTTGTTAGTAAATCCATATTCTATGTAAATAATTAAGATGTATCTATTTAATATCAAAACAATTTAATCTGTTGACGATCTGCCTCCCAGTCTCGTCCAACATGTATCTGAAAATCAGCCCCCTGCTTTGCAAAGGCTGCTTTGGGGTATTAAAGACTCTACTATTTGAAGGCAAATAGTAGAAAATGAAATTGAAAATTACTGAAATTCCTTTCACTGTGATTTGGGAAAAATACATCTTTGTAGAAGGAGAACTGCTTTGGGAGGGGCTAGTGCATTCTTTTAAATTAAAAAAATTAAGGTATAATTTTATTAATTATAATTGTTAATTATATTAATTAATTAATAATATTTGCTTTTCCTCCAAACAAACCAGCTGGAACATTACCCAGAGTAAAATATTACTCCACACTTAGCACACCTGTAAATGTTTAGGCGTGGTAAAGTGATTTGAAATAGAAACAACAGCATTTAATGGTAAGAATTCATATAAATTGGGCTTAGTGTTATCAGGAAAATGTTCATATTTGGGGGGACTGTTACATTTAGAAACAATTTCTATAAATTTCAACATTTTAATATAATGAGAAAGGTGTGAACAGGATGATTGATGTTGAACCTCTGAAATCTCAGGTCATTAGTCATTAAATGTTTTAATTACAATTTGACCAGCTGCCAGTCTCTAGAGAAAGAAAAATAAGACAAGTGTGCAGTAATGATTCCTGCGTGTGCTTTCCATTTGCTTCTGGTGCCAAGCATTTATTGTCCAAATTGCAAATTGCTTTTATCTCTAAATAAAGCATGCTGGTTCTAAATTATCTTTTGCTCATTAACTTGAACTGGACTCTCTGATGGTGTTGTGGTCTGTACTTAGTGTGTAATAAACTGTTTTTAAATCCTCTAACATCTTATTCCTTATTCAGTGTGCCATGCCATTCTGAGCTTGGGCAATGAAAAGTTTTCAATGATTTTAGGGCTACACAAAATAAATACTAGGAATGTAATTTTTAAATTTTTTCAATGGGGCATTTACTAAATGTACATAGTGAATTGTCTTCAAAGAGCAAATAAAATAATATTGAGTGGGCTTTGCAATGTAAGGGGCTGATTGTCATACATGTTGGACAAGATTAAGAGGCAGATGGTCAATGGGTTAAATTGTTGCAATACTAATAGTTACATCTTGATCATTTACCCAGAATACTGATTCACTAACAAAAAGCAAAGAATTTAATTTAGGGGACAATTTTATGTTCCAAAAGAAATTCAGCTATATTTTTAATGGCCAGATTGAGACTAGGAAAATGTTATGACTTCCTTGCATATAGATGGATGATATGTTGTAGACCAACAATGTTTGCTGTTCATGATCAAATGGTGGTAAAATGTAAAGTCATGAGTTATCTGATGTTTAATTAGCATTAGATATTTGATGATTCAAAAAAGAAAGGAAACGATTGAAGAATGAATGAATGAACAAATGAATGAAAGGAAAAAGAAAAGAAGAGAAAGAAAGAAAGAGAGAGAGAGAAAGAGAGAAAGAGAGAAACTGCTAGTTTCCCACCAGTGAGAATTCCCATTCAGTTGCTCTGTCTCCTCACCAACACTTACTATAGTCAGGCTTTTTAATTTTAGCTACTCTAGCACATGTTCAGTAGTATCTTGATGGTGGTTTTAATTTGTATATTCCTAATGATTAAAAATGATAAACATCTTTTTGCGTGCTCATTTACCACCAGTAAATCTTCTTTGGGAAGGTATCTGTGTCCATGTAAAAGTCTTGCCTTCAGATTCCACTCTTACACACACATCACGTTCACCGCCTCCTCCCCACACTACTTCTCTCATTCAGAGCCTCTTTCCTCAGCTCTGATGACAGGAAACGTCTCCTTAGCAGTCTCCCAGCCTCTCATCCTGTCACCTTCATTCATCTTCCACATTGCAGCCAGAAAAATCTTTGTGATGCCTAGATCTGACATGGCCAATCTCTTGCTCAAAATTCTCCCACAGGTCTTGAAAGACAGGATCGTCTATCCTTCGGCTCGCACATGGGTCCCTTCATTACCTGCTTCCAGCCTGTTTGTCTCATCACCGTCTCTCCCATCCCCTTTTCTCACTTTATTTCCAACAGCATCATACTTGATGCAGTTGCAGGGCCACTTGTTCTTTCCTTACTCTGATCTGTACACGTTATGCCTCTGCCCAGGATGTTTCTCCCCAGATCTTTCTCACTCCAGTGCTGTGAGCCCATTGGTAAACCAGACCTCTGAAGAGGTTATGATTAAGGTACCCAAACTGAGTGGGGGGCCCTTCATCCAATATGGCTGACATCTTTATAAGCAAAAGAAATTGGACTCAGAAGCAGCTAGAAGTGAGAAGTCAACGCAACTGGGAAGAGAAAGAAGATGCTCCCAAGGCAACAGAAAAAGCCAAGGAACCCCAAAGATGGCTGGCCAGGTGGAAACCCCCAACCCTGGGAGGAAGCAAGCCTTTCAGCCTTTGAACCCTTTAGTCAGTGGGTTATTAAGCCAGCCCACGGCATGGTATTTGCTTTAGCAGATGGGAGACTAAAATAAGTATACACCTAATTCCTGGGTTTTGTGTGTTCATTGCGGGGAGAGGAACAGAGGGAACATGGCTGTCTGCTCTGTGTGAGTCTTCCAAGTACCCTTCCCGTGAGGTACATGTCCGCTTCCATCCACCACCAGCCGGGGGTCTGAGACCCGGCGAACTGCTGGCTCTACCTGCTCGGCTCCCCCCACCCCACCCCCACCCTGCTCTCAGCCCCCACGCTTCTGCTGCTGTGGGTAATCTGCACTGAGGATCTTATTCTCTCCGCGAAGACTTCTCCCCCCACCACCACTTAATTCCTTTACAGGAATTTTAATAAGGATCAGGACAGGGGTGGGGAGAAGTAAAAGCTTATGTTCAGTTCATCACTTAACTGAAAGCTCTCAAATGTAAGTCTAAAACCAATAAAAGCAATTACTAATAAGTTTTTTTTTTAAGGAAGACTCCTTTCCAAATCACTGTAGATAGTAAACAAAGCAAGCCGCAAAAAAATAAAACATTTCAATGTACCAATTGGTAGAAGACCTTGAGCTAGCTTAAATATCCATGACATTGTTTAAAGATAACTAAAACAAATGGCATTTAAAGACTTTAACTTAACAGGATGGGCAAAGAAACAGCAGATGGTTTTATCAACAAAAAAGCAGTGTGGTAACATTCTTACCAAAGTAGAATGCAAGGCAAAAATTCAGGGGAAAGATCATTTCCTACTATCGGTGAAAGGTATAAATTACAACTAAGGTGGAGATGTTGCTGAACAAAAAGCAATAACTACATTAGAATGCAAAGCAAAGGAATTTCCTCAACATGATAAAGGGGATATATGAAAAACCTACAGCTAACATCATCCTCTGTAGGGAAAAACTGAAAACTTTCCCCCTAAGGTCAGGGACAAGACAAGGATGTCCACTATCATCATTGTTATTTCAACATTGTGTTGGAAGTTTTAGCCAGAGCAATTAGAAAAGAAAAAGAAAAACAAGGCATCAAAATTGGAAAGGAAGAAGTAAAACTCTCACTGTTTGCAGATGATAAGATACTAGATGTCGAAAACCCTAAAAAATACACAGCAAAACAACTAAAGCTAATAAAGGAGTACAGCAAAGTGGCAGGTTAAAAGAGCAACACTCAAAAATCTGTAGTGTGAGGCAGGGCCAAGATGGCGGC
Organism: Tamandua tetradactyla; assembly: GCF_023851605.1. Taxonomy (NCBI): domain Eukaryota; kingdom Metazoa; phylum Chordata; class Mammalia; order Pilosa; family Myrmecophagidae; genus Tamandua; species Tamandua tetradactyla. The sequence goes on along the minus strand of NC_135335.1, from coordinate 54,794,973 downwards.
TTAGTAAGGTACGTGCGTCTTAGGTCCTCCTCCAGAGCAACTACTAGGTGAACAGAAACAGTGCAGAACAACTCCCAGGGCCACGGCAGGGAATGGACACACAGCGTACCCCAGTCTGAACTGGCTAGACTGACTGCGAGACTCTGCTGCGGTGAGATCCCCGAGCGGCGCGCACTTCCCCGAGCCGCGGCAGCTGGTGGCCGGAGCTCCTCCCTCCCTCCTTCCTGGGCTGGTTGAGAGTCTCGAAGAGGCAAGTTTCCCAAGCCGCGGCAGCCGGCGCCCCTCTTTTCCGGGCGGCTTCCTGGACCGGCTACGAGTCTCGGATCAGAGGGCTACCCAAGATGCGGTGGCCGGCAACTGGCGCCCCTCCCCCGTGGGCAGCTTCCTGGTCCGGTGGCGAGCTCCCCAGGCCGCGGCGCCGGCGACCGGTGCCCCTCCCCCACTGGCGGCTTCCTGGTCTGGTGGCGAGTTCCCCAGGCTGCGGCGGCCGGCAACCGGCACCCCTCCAGGGAAAGGAGGGAATTTCCGACAGTGGCAGGGACTGGGTCCAAATAAACACCAATAGGGGCATTAATAAAGGAGCCACAGGGTCCCCTCAAGCTGTGGCGGCTGGCGCCCCCACCACGCGTGGCCCCCCGGACCAACTGAGAGAATTGGATCGGAAATTCCCAGGCCGTGGAGAACGGTGACTGGGGGGATCCCTTCCAAACACGTGAGACAAATGTGTGCCACGAGCGCCACCTACTGGGCAGGATAAGGAAAACAGAACCCAGAGATTTCACAGAAAAATCTTCCAACCTGTTGGGTCCAACACCCAGGGAAATCTGACTAAATGCCCAGACACCAGCAGAAGATAACGGACCACGCTCAGAAGATTGAAAATATGGCCCAGTCAAAGGAACAAACCAATGAGATACAGGAGCTGAGACAACTAATGCTGAATATACGAACAGAAATGGAAAACCTCTTCAAAAACAAAATCGATAAATTGAGGGAGGACATGAAGAAGACATGGGCTGAACAAAAAGAAGAAATAGAAAAACTGAAAAAACAAATCACAGAACTTATGGAAGTGAAGGATAAAGTAGAAAAGATGGAAAAAACAATGGATACCTACAATAATAGATTTAAAGAGACAGAAGATAGAATTAGTGATTTGGAGGATGGAACATCTGAATTCCAAAAAAAAACAGAAACTATCCGGAAAGAATGGAAAAATTTGAACAGGGTATCAGGGAACTCAAGGACAATATGAACTGCACAAATATATGTGTTGCGGGTGTCCCAGAAGGAGAAGAGAAGGGAAAAGGAGGAGAAAAACTAATGGAAGAAATTATCACTGAAAATTTCCCAACTCTTATGAAAGACCTAAAATTGCAGATCCAAGAAGTGCAGCACACCCCAAAGAGATTAGACCCAAATAGGCATTCTCCAAGACACTTACTAGTTAGAATGTCAGAGGTCAAAGAGAAAGACAGGATCTTGAAAGCAGCAAGAGAAAAATAATCCATCACATACAAGGGAAACCCAACAAGACTATGTGTAGATTTCTCAGCAGAAACCATGGAAGCTAGAAGACAGTGGGATGATATATTTAAATTACTAAAAGAGAAAAACTGCCAACCAAGACTCCTATATCCAGCAAAATTGTCTTTCAAAAATGAGGGAGAAATTAAAAAATTCTCAGACAAAAAGTCACTGAGAGAATTTGTGACCAAGAGACCAGCTCTGCAAGAAATCCTAAAGGGAGCACTAGAGTCAGATACGAAAAGACAGAAGAGAGAGGTATGGAAAAGAGTGTAGAAAGAAGGAAAATCAGATATGATATACATAATACAAAAGGAAAAATGGTAGAGGAAAATATTATCCAAACAGTAATAACACTAAATGTTAATGGACTGAATTCCCCAATCAAAAGACATAGACTGGCAGAATGGATTAAAAAACAGGATCCTTCCATATGCTGTCTACAGGAAACACATCTTAGACCCAAAGATAAACATAGGTTGAAAGTGAAAGGTTGGGAAAAGATATTTCATGCAAATAACAACAAGAAAAGAGCAGGAGTGGCTATACTAATATCCAACAAATTAGACTTCAAATGTAAAACAGTTAAAAGAGACAAAGAAGGACACTATATACTAATAAAAGGAACAATTAAACAAGAAGATATAACAATCATAAATATTTATGCACCGAACCAGAATGCCCCAAAATACGTGAGGAATACACTGCAATCACTGAAAAGGGAAATAGACTCATATACCATAATAGTTGGAGACTTCAGTTCACCACTCTCATCAATGCACAGAACATCTAGACAGAGGATCAATAAAGAAATAGAGAATCTGAATATTACTATAACTGAGCTAGACTTAACAGACATTTATAGGATATTACATCCCACAACAGCAGGATACACCTTTTTCTCAAGTGCTCATGGATCATTCTCAAAGATAGACCATATGCTGGGTCACAAAGCAAGTCTTAACAAATTTAAAAAGATTGAAATCATACACAACACTTTCTCGGATCATAAAGGAATGAAGTTGGAAATCAATAATAGGCCAAGTGCCAGAAAATTCACAAATACATGGAGGCTCAACAACACACTCTTAAACAACGAGTGCGTCAAAGAAGAAATTGCAAGAGAAATAAAAAAATACCTCGAGGCGAATGAAAATGAAAACACAACATAGCAAAACTTATGGGACGCAGCAAAGTTAGTGCTAAGAGGGAAATTTATTGCCCTAAATGCCTATATCAGAAAAGAAGAAAAGGCAAAAATGCAGGAATTAACTGTCCACTTGGAAGAACTGGAGAAAGAACAGCAAACTAATCCCAAAGCAGGCAAAAGGAAAGAAATAACAAAGATTAGAGCAGAAATAAATGAAATTGAAAACATGAAAACAATAGAGAAAATCAATAAGACCAGAAGTTGGTTCTATGAGAAAATCAATAAGATTGATGGGCCCTTAGCAAGACTGACAAAAAGAAGAAGAGAGAGGATGCAAATAAATAAGATCAGAAATGGAAGAGGAGACATAACTACTGACCTCACAGAAATAAAGGAGGTAATAGCAGGATACTATGAACAACTTTATGCTAATAAATACAACAATTTAGATGAAATGGATGGGTTCCTGGAAAGACATGAACAACCAACTTTGACTCAAGAAGACATAGATGACCTCAACAAACCAATCACAAGTAAAGAAATTGAATTAGTCATTCAAAAGCTTCCTAAAAAGAAAAGTCCAGGACCAGATGGCTTCACATGTTAATTCTATCAAACATTCCAGAAAGAATTAGTACCAACTCTCGTCAAACTCTTCAAAAAAATCGAAGTGGAGGGAAAACTACCTAATTCATTCTATGAAGCCAACATCACCCTCATACCCAAACCAGGCAAGGATATTACAAAAAAAGAAATCTACAGACCAATCTCTCTAATGAATATAGATGCAAAAATCCTCAATAAAATTTTAGCAAATCGTATCCAACCACATATTAAAAGAATTATACATCATGACCAAGTAGGATTCATCCCAGGTATGCAAGGATGGTTCAACATAAGAAAATCAATTAATGTAATACACCATATCAACAAATCAAAGCAGAAAAACCACATGATCATCTCGATTGATGCAGAAAAGGCATTTCACAAAATTGAACATCCTTTCCTCTTGAAAACACTTTAAAGGATAGGAATAGAAGGGAACTTCCTTAAAATGATAAAGAGAAGATATGAAAAACCCATAGCTAATATCATCCTCAATGGGGAAAAATTGAAAACTTTCCCCCTAAGATCAGGAACAAGACAAGGATGTCCACTATCACCACTATTATTCAACATTGTGTTGGAGGTTCTAGCCAGAGCAATTAGACAAGAAAAAGAAATACAAGGCATCAAAATTGGAAAGGAAGAAGTAAAACTATCACTGTTTGCAGACGATATGATACTATACGTCGAAAACCCGGAAAAATCCACAACAAAACTACTAGAGCTAATAAATGAGTACAGCAAAGTAGCAGGTTCCAAGATCAACATTCAAAAATCTGTAGCATTCCTATACACTAGTAATGAACAAGCTGAGGGGGAAATCAAGAAACGAATCCCATTTACAATTGCAACTAAAAGAATGAAATACCTAGGAATAAATTTAACTAAAGAGACAAAAAACCTATATAAAGAAAACTACAAAAAACTGTTAAAAGAAATCACAGAAGACCTAAATAGATGGAAGGGCATACCATGTTCATGGATTGGAAGACTAAATATAGTTAAGATTTCAATCCTACCTAAATTGATTTACAGATTCAATGCAATACCAATCAAAATCCCAACAACTTATTTTTCAGAAATAGAAAAACCAATAAGCAAATTTATCTGGAAGGGCAGAGTGCCCAGAATTGCTAAAAACATCTTGAGGAAAAAAAACGAAGCTGGAGGTCTCGCGCTGCCTGACTTTAAGGCATATTATGAAGCCACAGTGGTCAAAACAGCATGGTATTGGCATAAAGATAGATATATCGACCAATGGAATCAAATAGAGTCTCAGATATAGACCCTCTCATCTATGGACATTTGATCTTTGATAAGGCAGTCAAGCCAACTCACCTGGGACAGAACAGTCTCTTCAATAAATGGTGCCTAGAGAACTGGATATCCATATGCAAAAGAATGAAAGAAGACCCATATCGCACACCCTATACAAAAGTTAACTCAAAATGGATCAAAGATCTAAACATTAGGTCTAAGACCATAAAACAGTTAGAGGAAAATGTAGGGAGATATCTTATGAAACTTACAATTGGAGGCGGTTTTATGGACCTTAAACCTAAGGCAAGAGCACTGAAGAAGGAAATAAATAAATGGGAACTCCTCAAAATTAAACACTTTTGTGCATCAAAGAACTTCATCAAGAAAGTAGAAAGACAGCCTACAGAATGGGAGACAATATTTGGAAATGACATATCAGATAAAGGTCTAGTATCCAGAATTTATAAAGAGATTGTTCAACTCAACAACAAAGAGACAGCCAATCCAATTACAAAATGGGAAAAAGACTTGAACAGACACTTCTCAGAAGAGGAAATACAAATGGCCAAAAGGCACATGAAGAGATGCTCAACTTCCCTGGCCATTAGAGAAATGCAAATCAAAACCACAATGAGATATCATCTCACACCCACCAGAATGGCCATTATCAACAAAACGGAAAATGACAAGTGCTGGAGAGGATGTGGAGAAAGAGGCACACTTATTCACTGTTGGTGGGAATGTCAAATGGTGCAACCACTGTGGAAGGCAGTTTGGCGGTTCCTCAAAAAGCTGAATATAGAATTGCCATATGACCAACAGTACCATTGTTGGGAATCTACTCAAAGTACTTAACGGCAAAGACACAAACAGACATTTGCACACCAATGTTTATAGCAGCGTTATTTACAATTGCAAAGAGATGGAAACAGCCAAAATGTCCATCAACAGATGAGTGGCTAAACAAACTGTAGTATATACATACGATGGAATATTATGCAGCTTTAAGACAGGATAAACTTATGAAGCATGTAATAACATGGATGGACCTAGAGAACATTATGCTGAGTGAGTCTAGCCAAAAACTAAAAGACAAATACTGTATGGTCCCACTGATGTGAACTGACATTCGAGAATAAACTTGGAATATGTCATTGCTAACAGAGTCCAGCAGGAGTTAGAAACAGGGTAAGATAATGGGTAATTGGAGCTGAAGGGATACAGACTGTGCAACAAGACTAGATACAAAAACTCAAAAATGGACAGCACAATAATACCTAATTGTAAAGTAATCATGTTAAAACACTGAACGAAGCTGCATCTGAGCTATAGGTTTTTGTTTTGTTTTGTTTTGTTTTGTTTTACTATTATTATTACTTTTATTTTTTTCTCTATATTAACATTCTATATCTTTTTTTGTTGTGTTGCTAGTTCTTCTAAACCGATGCAAATGTACTAAGAAACAATGATCATGCATCTATGTGATGATGTTAAGAATTATTGATTGCATATGTAGAATGGTATGATTTCTAAATGTTGGGTTAATTTCTTTTTTTTCTGTTAATTAATAAAAAAAATCTGTAGTGTTTCTTTACACCAGTAATAAACAATCTGAAGGGGAAATCATGACAAAATTCCATTTACAAGTGCAACCAAAAGAGTAAAATATTTAGGAATAAATTTAACTAAAGAGACAATAGACCTATACAAAGAAAACTACAAGAAATTGTCAAAAGAAATCACAGAAGACCTAAATAAATGGAAAGGTATACCGTGTTCATGGATTGGAAGACTAAATATAGTTAAGATGTCAATTCTACCTAAACTGATTTACAGATTTAATGCAATACCAATGAAAATCCCCAAAACTTACCTTTCAGAAATAGAAAAACCAATAACCAAATTTATCTGGAAGGGCAGGGTGCCCTGAATAGTTAAAAATAACCTGAGAAAGAAAAATGAAGTTGGAGGTTGACACTACCTGATTTTAAGGCATATTATGAAGCTACAGTGGTCAAAACATTATGGTACTGGCATAAAGATAGATTTACTGACCAACGGAATTGAATAGAGTGTTCAGATATAGACCCTCTCATCTATGGACAATGGATCTTTGATAAGACAGTCAAGCCAACTCACCTGGGCCAGAACAGTCTCTTCAATAAATGATACCTAAAGAACTGGATATCCACATGCAAAAGAATGAAAGAGGATCCATATCTCATACCCTATACAAAAATTACCTCAAAGTGGATCAAAGACCTAAACATTAGATCTAAGACCATAAGACTTTTAGAAGAAAATGTAGGGAAATATCTTATCAATCTTAATAGGAGGTGGTTTCCTAGACCTTACACCCAAAGCACAAGTGTAGAAGAAATAAATAAATGAATGGGAACTCCTTAAAATCAAACACTTTTGTGCATCAAAGATCTTTGTCAAGAAAGCAAAAAGACAGCTTATGCAATGGGAGACAATATTTGGAGATGATATATCAGATAAGGGTCTAGTATTCAGAATATATAAAGAGATTGTTCAACTCAACAACAAAAAGACAGACAACCCAATTACAAAATTGGCAAAAGACATGAACAGACTCTTCTCAGAAGAGGAAATACAAATGGCCAAAAGGCACATGAAAAGACGCTCAACTTCCCTGGCTATTAGGGAAATGCAAATCAAAACCACAATGAGATATCATCTCACACCCACCAGAATGGCCGTTATCAATAAAACAGAAAACGACTAGTACTGGAGAGGATGTGGAGAAAGAGGCACACTTATCCACTGTTGGTGGGAACGTCAAATGGTACAACCGCTGTGGAAGGCAGTGTGGCAGTTCCTCAGGAAGTTAAGTATATTGTTATATGACCCGGCAATACCACTCAGAGGACATGAGGGCAAGGACACAAACGGACATTTGCACACCAATGTTTATAGTAGTGTTATTTACAATTACCAAGAGATGGAAACAGCCCAAATGTCCAGCAACAGACGAGTGGCTAAACAAGCTGTGGTATATACATACAATGGAATATTATGCAGCTGTAAGACAAAATAAAGTTATGAAGTGTGTAACAACATGGATGGACCTTAAGGATATTATGCTGAGTGAGATTAGCCAGAAACAAAAAGACAAAAACCATATGGTCTCACTAATATAAACTGACATTAGCGAATGGACTTGGAGAATTTCTGTTGGTAATAGAGACCATTAGGAGATAGAAATACGGTAGATATTGTGTAATTGGAGCTGAAGAGATACAGGTTGTGCAACAGGACTGATTGTAAAAATTTAGAAATGAATAGCACAATAGTACCTAACTGTAACATAATAATGTTAGAACACTGAATGAAGCAGAATGTGAGAATGATAGAGGAGAAGGCCTGGGGGCACAAATGAAATCAGAAGGAAATACAGATGATAAAGACTGAGATGGTATAATCTAGGGATGCCTAGAGTGTATAATGATAGTGACTAAATGTACAAATTTAAAAATGTTTTGAATGAGGAAGAACAAAGGAATGCCAATAATGCAGGGTGTTGAGAATAGATGGCAATTAACATTTTAAAACTTTAACTTACCTGTGAGACTAAAGCAAAAAATGTTTATTTGGTACAAAATTTATATTTTGACTAGCGCATTTCCTAACATAACTTATGTGGACAGCTTAACTGAATACCATAGTACTTGGAACCTTGAGTACAGCATGGGATTTTGTAGGTTTGTCCAGAGTGATGCCCTGATAAACCCCAGAGTGAGTTAACAGTGAATAAGAAAGTATTTGCAAAGTCCCCTTGGGGGAATGGTGAAAAAGGGGGAAAATTCGACTTCCCCAAGTGGAGAATTCTTGATATTCTCACAAGCAGTGGGGACAACCAAAGCAATAGGCTGAGTCCCCAATCTTGGGGTTTGTTCATATGAAACTGAACCCCACAAGGGATAGGCTAAGTCTATTTAAAATTAGGCCTAAGAGTCACCCCCAAGGGAGCCTCTTTTGTTGCTCAGATGTGGCCTCTCTCTCTCAGCCAACATGACAAGCAAACTCACTGCCCTCCCCCTTGCTACATGGGACATGATTCCCAGGGGGTGTGGGCCTTTCGGGCAACATGGGACAGAAATCCTAGAATGAGCTGGGACTCAGCATCAAGGGACTGAGAAAACCTTCTTGAACAAAAACGGGAAGAGAGAAATGAGCAAAATAAAGTGTTAATGGCCAAGAGATTCCAAATAAGAGTCGAGAGGTTATCCTGGAAGTTATTCTTACACATTAAATAGATATCACCTGTTTAGTTAAGGTGTACTGGAGAGGCTGGAGGGAACTGCCTGAAAATGTAGAGCTGTGCTCCAGTAGCCATGTTTCTTGAAGATGATTTGGCAATGTGACTGTGTGATTGTGAAAACCTTGTGTCTGATGCTCCTTTTATCTACCTTGTCAACAGTTGAGTAAAACATGTGGATTAAAAATAAATAAATAATTGGGGGAACAAATGTTAAAATAAATTTAGTAGATTGAAATGCTAGTGATCAGTGAAAGGGAGGGGCAAGGGGTATGGTATATATGAATTTTTTTCTGTTGTCTGTTACTTCTTTTTCTGAATTGATGCAAATGTTCTAAGAAATGATCATGATGATGAATGTACAACTATGTGATGATACTATGAGTTGTTGATTATATAATACGAATGGAATGATCATATGGTAAGAATGTTTGTGTTTGCATGTGGTTATGTATCATAAAAAAACACAAAGCAAGAACAATTACAGATACAAGGAAAATTAGATATGGAAGAAAAATGAGGTTGCAGAGAATTTTAACAGAATAATTAATAAACTTGAACTAACAAACAGTAGAACAAAAAAGATCAACCTTTTCAATTATCTTATTATTATTATAAAAATAAGCTCCAAAGGAGAAATTTCACAGAAATTACAGTATTCGCATGTGAAAAAGAACAACAAAAAAGCCTTTAAATATGATTGTCTAAATGTATAAAAAGTTAAAAGTATCATGCCGAATACAAATTACTTTCCTAAATTACCTTTGAATCAAAGGAAACCAAAGAAGTACAACTGGAGACTATTTGGAAAAATAAACACTGGAATATTATTAAACTTCAGATGTTTTCAAAGTGTTAGAAGTAAAACAGAGCCTTAAAAGCTTACAACCATGTTTGCTAAGAAAATAAATGAAGTATTTCACTTAAGCTGTTAAAAGCATAACAAAATTTCCCTCCAAAATTTGAGTAATGAGAATAATAAAGACAAAAGCAGAAATTAAAAAATTAGGATGTAAAGAAGAAATTACTCTGTCTTCAAGAAAAGCAGAGAAGATAAACTCGGAGAAAATCTAATGTAGAAAATAGCCCATGGGATGAGAAATGTCAAAGTGATGTAATTGTAACCAAAAAATCAGGATTTAAGGGATGATTTTGATTAGTAAATTCCTTTCGTGTTCTGGAACACTGGAGGATCCTGCGCCATTGTGATTGTGAGAGCTGCTCACTCTCCTGTGGAGAAAAGGCCCTAATGCTAACGAATGGGGCCATTCACTACTTCTTCCTTTTGGTTTCCACCTCTAGTACTGAAGGCATAGCTCTGCCCCCCTCCTTTCAGCTTAGGTTCTGCTATTGAAATGATAATAATAACACTTGTCTCTCTTTTTGCTTTGAATTTTTGGAAATGACGTCATCTCCCCTTGGTAAAATCCTCAAAAACCTGAATCCCCTAACCTGGGGGAGACAGACTTTGGGCCCGTAGCCTGTCTGTTCTCCTGCTACACGTGCAGTAATAAACTCTTTCTCTCTTTGAAACCCCAGTGTCTCAGGAATTGGTTATTGACTGCTTTGGGCGGAAGAATCCACGGCCTTTGTCCTGTAACATATTCTTATAATTTGCAATCTCTTCTACATCTGTTGTTAAATCCACTTTCTCGTTTCTAATCTGTATGGTAGCACATTTGAAAAAAAAGAAAAAACTTGCAGTGCAGAAGTTATTTACTTACACTTAGTTCCAATACAATTTTCTAATGAAACAGACAAAAACATCACAAACAAGAACTCTGACACTCACATCTGTTATTATTCTATATTGTCCTTGAAGTTAGTGCTAATATAAGAAGCCAACAACAAAACAAAATAAAACAAGCTTCAAAAATTTAAAACATGATTTGTGTTGGTGAGCTGTACTCAAAGTTTGGGATATTTAATGTGGGAAAAGGGAAAGGGGGTTGATCAAAGGACAGATGCAGAAATCGCCACACAGCATCAAAGGCAGGTTGTGAGTATGCACGAGTATGCAGTGCAACCCGTGGATGTGAGGAGATATTCTCCATCACTGCTAAATATTAAATGGAATGTTAAAGGAATCTTTGAGGTGTAGGGTTGAGTAGGCAGGTGTGGCATGAAGTGGTTTGATCTTAAAAGTCTCATTTATGCCCAAGAGTGTGCGGCTGTAACTCAATATATTCTCTTAGTGTTCTAGTCTGCTAGCTTCTGGAATGCACTATACCAGAAACAGAACGGCTTTTAAAAAGGAGAATTTAATAAATTGCTAGTTTACAGTTATAAGGCCAAGAAAATGTCCTGATTAAAACAAGTCTACAGAAGTGTCCAATCTAAGGCATCCAGGGAGAGATACCTTGGTTCAAGAAGCCCGATGAAGTTCAGGGTTTCTCTCTCAAGTGGAAGGGCACATGGTGACACAGTCAGGATTCCTCTCTCATCTGGAAAGGCACATGGTGAACATGGTCAGGGTTTCTCTTTCATCTGAAAAGGCATGTAGCGAACACAGTGTCATCTGCTAGCTTTCTCTCCTGGCTTCCTTTCATGAAGCTCCCTGGGAGGCATTTTCCTTCTTCATCTCCAAAGGTTTCTGGCTGGTGGACTCTGCTTCTCATGGCTATGTCATTCTGCTCTCTCAGAATCTCTCACATTCTCCAAAATGTTTCCTCTTTTATAGGGTTCCAGTAAACTAATCAAGACCCACCTGAATGGGTGGAGACACATCTCCACCTAATCCAGTTTAACAACAGTCTTGATTGAGTCACATCTCCAGGGAGATGATCTAATGACAGTTTCAAATATACAGTATTGAATAGGGATTAGAAGAAATAGCTGCCTTTACAAAATGGGATTAGGATTAAAACATGGCTTTTCTAGGATATGTACATCATTTCAAACCAGCATACCTAGTTTCTTCTCTGCCTGTGTAATGAGTGTTTTGATCTTTTAAAGTGACACAATAAAGAGCAGTGCCTCAATGCAACCTGAATGATGGACACAACCTTTGTCCCCATGTTAGGGATTGAAGCGTGTGCCTCTGTGATGGTTTTACAGTTGTTATGGACCCCATAAAATCATGTTCTTACATCTTATCCATTCCTGTGGGTGAGGACCCATTCTGGTGGGTAGAATCTTAAGATGAGAGCCCCCTCATTCGGGGTGGGTTTTAATTCTCCTACTGGAGTCCTTTAAGAGAGGAGCTCAGAGAGAAAAAGACACACAAGCTCAGAAAGAGAGCCATGGACGGGACAGCCAGAAGCCGAAAGCAACAACACCCGGGAGAGAAGGACCAGCAGATTCAGCCATGTGCCCAGCCACGTGACACAGGAGTCCACTGTTGCCTGCTGATGCTTCAGTGTGGGCATTTTCATGGCCTCAGAACTGTAAATTGTAAGTTAATAAACCCCCATTGAAAAAGCCAACCCATTTCTGGTATGTTGCATCCTGGCAGCTTTACCAAGCCAGAATGAGCCACGAAGTGCACGGTCTTAATCTTCATCCACGCCCCCGTGGCACAAAGCATTTGTAAATGGGACCGTCTGAAGACGCTGCACTGATCCTATGCCTGGAGGCCCTGGGAAGATGGGGCATTCGGGGGCCGTCGTGCAGCCATTGGAGGGGAGGTGGTGCGGACCACAGGAGGTAGGGGTGGGGGCCACCATCACGGGACCACTGCCGAGCCTGGAGAGCCATGGCAGGGGACTTGTGGCCGCCAAGATTCCGGCCATGCGCAGTCGTGGCATGAGCCCACCCACCACGTGGGCTGCATTGTGGCAGCCGCAGCAGACTGAGCCCTTGTGGGAAAGAAAGAATCTCAGTGACATGAAGGCAAAGGTAGAAAACCCAAGGACAGAAGAAAGAATTGCCTTCGAGAAATGGTCTCAGGGGTGTGGCTGGCTTAATTCATCTTCATCAAAGACAGTCCGCAGGCTTAATTCATCTTCATCAAAACATTCCCGAAGGGACAGATTCTCGTTCACAATAAACCAAAGTGTCAAATATCTAAAATGAGCCTTCTCAAAAATGTACAAAATATACATGAAGACCGTGACACAGCTCTCGAGACGGCCAGAAGACTGGAGCCCATGACGCCACGAGAGCGGGCTGGCAGATGCCAGGGCCGGCGAGCAGCTTATCGTCTGAACTCGGAGTGAGGAGGCGCTGGCAGAATGGAGGAACAAAGAGGACCAACACAAATGACTGCGCTTTTAACAGTAATTTTATTAATCTCCTTAACTGTCATTAACACAGCATCACTAAAAGGTAGTAGATTAGTTTTTAGAAAGTGGAGGTCAGTGAGTCAAGACAGCCCAGAAATCAATCCTTCCCGCGTTAATTCTTCACCCAGTATGAACTGGGAAGGCCCAGCAGCACCTGAGGTCTTATTTTGAGTTAACTCAACCCTTTGTACAAATGGGTCACTGGAATCAAACAGAAACACCAACGAAGCTGACCCCACAGGGGTTTCTCGGGGTCTGAGCCAAGCTCGAGCCCTGGCAGCTGGACGTCCCTGACCTGGGGCCACTCAGCCAAGGCTGGCTCAAACTTCTGAGTCTTCCTTAGAAAATCGATCCAAAATATGTGTAGTGTCTAGCCATTGTTTGGACATGAAAAGGGGTGACCCGAGTTCATTTATTAGCCTACACAAAAATGGCCTTTCAAGTTTTGGGAAGGGTTTTCTGTGCTCATTCTAAAGCCTTAAGAGACTCTAATTGCACGCAAGCAGAGTCTGGTTTGCAGAGTCCAGGCTGGGGGTGCCCCAGGACCCCGTGGGGACCCACAGGCAGGTCCTCAGGGAAATACCAAGTCTCTTCCTTTCCAGCTCTCTCTGTCCTGGCTCCTGTGGCAGGTGGGAAGAAGCCACGGAGGCTGGGCATGCCAGTGCAGGGAACAGCATCGTTCTTCCGCCTACCGTCTGGCAGGAATGGTAAATTTTCCTACTACCATTTGACTCCATGGGTCTTCTGGGTGCACCTTAAGAAATACCGTTCAAGCTATCTTTTCGCCACACAGAAGAGTGCTTCAGAAATTGCTGCTTAGATATTGGAAATATAGGAATTGAGGTTTGCCTGAGAAAATTCCAGTGTCACAGAGACTAAGGGGAGAAGGGAAACCATCTGTGATTGGAGAAGACCAAGGGGCCCCAGGCCCCAGACTCTGCCCTGGTCCCCTTTGGAGCCCCCACCCCACAGGTATCGAAGTGGGGCCCTTCCCCTGAGGGCCCAGGAAGCAGGCTGGCTCCTTCTGAATTGTCTTCCCCCATGGAATCGTCCAGCAAACCACTGGACCAAGCAAATGGGTGCCCGTCTCTGCCCCCTTTCCCCGAGAGCCCTGGGAGATGCAGCCCACCCTGCAAGGCTGCGATTTGCCCCTGCACAGGGGGAGCGGGAGGGAGGACCTGGCTCGCACCTCGGGCCAGCTAGCCAGGAGGCAAGAGTGTAGATCCGCAGAGGCTGTCATAGACACCTGGCAGTTCTGTCCAGTGGACATGGAGCCATTTGGGGTGGAACGAAGAGGTGAATTCAAACTCAGAGCAAACGACAGTGGTGAGCGCCCCAAGTTCCAGGTTCCTGGCCCTGAGTGCACCCCAACACTGCTACCGCACGGCCATCGGGTTAGTCTGTTGCGGGACGCCTTACACATTTACCCAGAAAAAAAAGTCATCAAGCATTTCTCGGAAAAGATAAGGTACCAGGAAAACGACATAGAGGTAATTCATTTACAATATTCCTTAGAGAGAAATCATCGGAAATCTTCAAGTTTATCATTTCACGGACAATATACTCAAACCAAAAATGGAATTAAAATTTTTCTGCACTTTGGATAATCTTCAAACTTCTCAAGGTACCACCTAAAAGAAGGAAAAAAAAAAGAAATTAATAAAGGAAACAGTTTTGTCAGCTAAACATTTACAGAGGCTACCAAAATTCCCAACTTTTGAGAGCTTCCTGTAACCTTTAGTTTCCTCGAACACGATTTATCTGCTTCACATTTGGTGTAATTGGAATCCCGACAATATTTTTCATTATAAAAGACTAAGTTTTTAGAAATCAAAATCTTATCATTTCAGACAGTTTAATTTTGTCCATGTCACGATTAATTAAATGTATCTAATTATAAAGGGTGATTCAGAAGTAACCCATATAATTCTGGGAGACACCCTTCGGACCCCAGGGGAGGCTGGCAGAGCTGGGAGAAGGGAGGGTCCAAGCAGACTGCCTGGAGTATCTTCTGGTCACTGAAGGTTCCCCAGGTCCCAGCAGAGAACCAGGAGTGTAGACGGGGCTCAGGGAAAAGGCGCCGGGCCAAGGGCCAGGCGGCTGGAAGAAGCTTCAAACACGCGCACGTTCCGCAGAGCCTGGAGCCTGGCCACCAGTCACAGTCCAGCCCCACCTCCCCCTCAGCGGGTACTTTCAGGGTTCACACAGAGTCAGCTGGTGAGAGCAGCAACTCACTTTTGGGATAACAGCCAGCTGGGAAGGGTGACAGCTCAGTGGATGATGAAAATTCAAAATAAGTTGACAAGATGGAGAAATGGCATGCAAAAAAACAAAAACGAAAACCAAAGACTAAAAGTCATGATGGAAAGCAATAGCTATTTGTTAATATGATACAAAGGCATAAGGACATGACAAACTGAAAGTGAATCAGCAAAATTCCCCTCCTCTTCTTTATTTCAGGTAAATTTAACACCATTTTATTCATTGTGCACCCAGCTTGGGCTGGCACATTCCCTTTTACATGCTGCTCTGAATTTCAGAAGACAATGCAGGAGAAGTGGCCCTTGGGCCTTTGGAGCAGGCAGCATGGACCTGGGGCTCAGGCTGGCACCAGGAGGTGGGAACGCCCATCCCCTCACCTGCCCGGGACCCCAGCCCAAGCTGGGTGCACAATGAATGCATTTATTTACCTATTAGTTATGGGAATTGTCATAGGCTGCCAGGCCCCCAGACCTTCCCTACCACTCCAGAGAGCCAGACACTCGTCTAGGGGGCGAGGTTCTCCCTCCAGAAACTTTCCACCTAACAGGGGCATGCTGGCTCTAAGAAAGAGAGGGTGGAGGACAGGAGCATTCCTTCACATGTGGCCCTTAAAACAGAGCATCTGCTAGCCACCCAATGCAGTGACCTAGTGCTTCTGGTCTGTAGCTTAATCATGGATATAATCATTTAAGAACTGAAATACTTTAGGTCTAGTTGCTATGGAAGGAATTTCAGTTCAATAAAATATTGTTTTCAGAGCATTGTAATAAATCAAATATAGCCCGAGGAATAGCTCTATGGATTGTTTTCTTTCGGCATCGATTTATCTGATGGCTTCACTAGTTGTGTGTACTGTATTATTGTGGGGAAAAGGATAAGATTTTATTTCGTCCTTTGCTTGTAAATTCAACATTCCTGGACATACTTCCATGCACCTGAATGGTTTCACGTGGACACCGATTTGAACAGCAGATTAATGACAATGGGCACTTTCAACTCTCAAGTACTTCTATAGGCAATTATCTTTGGGTTTTCATTAACACAGTTGTCCGCATGAACCTAGCTTTGTTTAATTCACTTTCTAGGACCTTGTCATGCATATTTAGTCTATGTGAGCACGTACTACTTCAACCAAGCCAATTCTGAGTCTGTATCTTTCTGGTTCTGAAAAAGCATTTTGTGGAAACACAACTTGTCTGGGGAAATTTCTAGAATGACAGTGTCCTCCAGGAGAGGAAAACCCTGAGGGTTTCATACGTGACCCTTACTGCCTTTATTTTTTTACTGCTCAACCCATGTAAAATGGCTTCCCAACACCCTCAGCTCTGGAAACCAAAGCCCTTCTGGAACTGTAACCATTCTCCTGAAGTCCTCCTTGCCCTTGTCCCTTACCTGACTTTCTTCTCACCTCTCTGTTTTTTTTTCAGCTCTGGACTCAAGCTCTGTCCTGGGGCTGTTGAAGAGACATTTTCTCCCCATCGCATGTACTTACTATCCTTGTCAAAAATGAATTGGCCTGAGATGTGTGGATCTATTTCTGGATGGTCAATTCTGTTTCGCTGATCTGTTTGCGTGTTCTAGTGATAGCACAATACTGTGTGATATCCTGTGGCTTTGTCATACAATTGGAAATTGGGGAGGGTATGTCCCCCAAGCTTGGTCTTTATTTTTATTTTTTTCATGATTGTTTTGCTTTTCAGGAGTACCTTGAAGCTCCATATGAAACTGAGGATTGGTTTTCCCATTTCTGCAAAGAAGGCTGCTGGAATTTTGAGTAGAATTACACTCAATGTGAATATCGCTTTGGATAACTATGACATAGCAACACATAAAAAAGCTGAGCTCTCGGCAGCTTCTCACTACCCCTGACCCTCCTGTAGCTGTTCTCCATGTCCATTCTTGTTCCAGGGCTACCACCTAATTCCAATCTCTTTTTCCAGCTCATTCAGTTTCCTAGTGATGTACAAGCTTCCTACTCGACCATTTTGCCCCTTTCCCAGGCGGTTTTAATCAGTCTATTCTTTTAGCTTTGTATCTCTGTGGTTATTCCCAAAGGAGAAGATAAACTCTGAGAAGTAGGGTGATTTTACACACTTCTGTATTGTTTGCTGTAGCAGCATTGGAGATTTAGATAGAAACATTGTGAGTGGATGATGCCAGAGAGGCAGGAGCCCTCTCTAGTTTGGAGGGCTTGAGAGATAAATGTGAATGCCGAGCTAGCCCTTTGGCCAAGCCAAACTTCCATTATCAGCTGCTGTTGGCAGCTTCGGCATTGCAGGCACATCCGGATTTTGACAACAGCTGAAGGCTCTGCTAAGACTTCTCAGCTCCTACACAGGAGACAAGGTTCCTTATCAGTCTCTGAGCAGCCCCTGCGCCCTGATCTATAAGATCATTTCAGCCTAGACATGTTTTGATTATTTTTATGGGTTGAATGCCCAGAGGGATCCCTTTTGGAAAGTAGTGCAATTTTGGGGGTACAGCGATTCCCTGCAGCTCCCCAGGGGCCCCAAGGCCAGGACTACAGGCTGAGCTGCTAAAAGATAATGAGCTTGGCTGGAGCTGTGATTCATCTACAGCTTCTAATTTTAGGATTCTCTGATAGTGTTCTTGCTCAGTCCTTATTTTCAATTTTACTCTATACATTTCAATTAAGACTCCTGAATCCCCTGCTGGATGGATAGCTTGACCATTGAGCTCAGCACACACTCAAAGTGGCTAACTATATGCAGAGAAGACAGATGATTCCAGATTGCTGGGTTAGTCTGCAGATGTTTGCTTGGCTTGGGACTTGTTTAGGTAAAGCATGGCATAAGCTAGGATTCAACAATTCAAATTAATATGAACATTTCAAAATCCTAACCTGAAAATTATTAAAATAAAGTCAGAAAACAAATTAAAGTTCTTGAAAGCATTTTATAAAAACAAAAACCACTTAC
This sequence comes from Tamandua tetradactyla, assembly GCF_023851605.1. Lineage (NCBI taxonomy): Eukaryota > Metazoa > Chordata > Mammalia > Pilosa > Myrmecophagidae > Tamandua > Tamandua tetradactyla. Next base: position 54,776,724 of record NC_135335.1, on the reverse strand, counting down.
TGGTGATGCTGCTTTGCTCTGCCTAATAAAAAACTAAATGTGAAGACAGCAAAAGCCATGCCTTGAATGGACCAGCTGGCAATCGCAAAGCCAAACCACTCGATTACTTCTCCAAAATAATTGGCTGCAGTTACATATTCAAATAAGCCTCCTAGAAGAGAGCATAGACCACAGAAGTGCATTTACTGCAAAATGAAACCTAATGAAATACTGAATTAAGAGACGTTCCTGAATATCTACAGAGAGAACACAAGTCTAACCATGGGAAGAATACCATGTAACCTTTACAGAATTTTAATCAATAAGAATCATCAAACATTACAAGTTTTACTGTTTCATATCATGACCGCTGAGAGTCAATTGTATGTTGTTTTAGTTTGCTAGCTGCTGGAATGCAATATACCAGAAACGGAATGGCTTTTAACAAGGGGAATTTAATAAGTTGCAAGTTTACAGTTCTAAGGCCTAGAAAATGTCCCGATTTAAACAAGTCTAAAGAAATGTCCAATCAAAGGCATCTAGGGAAAGATACCTTGGTTCAAGAAGGCCGATGAAGTTCAGGGTTTCTCTCTCAAGTGAGAAGGCACGTGGCGAACACAGTCAGGGCTTCTCTCTCAGCTGGAAGGGCACATGGTGAACACGGCGTCATCTGCTAGATTTCTCTCCTGGCTTCCTGTTTCATGAAGCTCCCCAGGAGGCATCTTCCTTTTTCATCTCCAAAGATCGCTGGCTGAAGGACTCTCTGCTTCGTAGTGTCACTCTCTCTGAATCTCTCTGAATCTCTCATTCTCCTCTTTTATAGGACTCCAGTAAACCAATCAATACCCACCCAAATGGGTGGAGACATGTTGTCCCTTAATCCAATTTAACAACCACTCTTGACTAAACCACATCAACCAGGGAGATGATCTCATTACGGTTTCAAATATACAGTATTGAATAGGGATGATTCTACCTTTTAGAAATGGGGTTTATATCAAAACATGGCTTTTCTTAGGGGGCATACTTCCTTTCAAACCAGCACATATGTCTACATCAATACCTATAGATCTATCTGCATAGAAAAACCTGCAATTAGAGTGGAAGCCTTTAATGTACTACTTCACTAGTTAATAGAGCAAGTAACAAAACCTAAGCAAGGACGAAGGGTAATCAATAAGTTAACTATTGCTATTCATTTTAACTTCCTAAAATGCAACCATATATAAAACCCTAGAATGCCAATTAAAAATATATTCATTTTCGTGTCAATGGCTGAGAGATTCCAAACAGAGTCAAGAGGTTATCCTGGAGGTTGTTCTTACGCATTAAATAGATGTCACTTTGTTCATCAAGATGTAATGGAGAGGCTGGAGGGAACTGCCTGAAAATGTAGAGCTGTATTCCAGTAGCCATGTTTCTTGATGATGATGGTATAATGATATAGCTTTCACAGTGTGACTGTGTGATTGTGAAAACCTTGTGTCTGATGCTCCTTTTATTTACCTTATCAACAGACAAGTAAAACATATGGAATAAAAATAAATAATAGGGGGAACAAATGTTAAAATAAATTTAGATTGAAATGCTAGTGATCAGTGAAAGGGAGGGTTAAGGGGTATGGTATGTATGATTTGTTTTCTGTTTTCTTTTTATTTCTTTTTCTGAATAGATGCAAATGTTCTAAGAAATGATCATGATAATGAATATGTAACTATGTGATGATATTGTGAATTACTGATTATATATGCAGAATGGAAAGATCAAGAGTTAAGAACATTTGTGTTTGTTTGGTGTTATAGTTTTTAAAAAAATAAAAAAAATAAATTAAAAAAATCACCAACTCAAGGCCTTAAATTTAGTCACATGAACATAATTTATTTTGCATGTAAGGTAACATATTCATATATTTCAATGATCAGGATGTAAACATCTTTATGGACCTTTAGTCTACACACCACAAAACCAATCCTGCACTAGAATCATCAGGGTTACTCAGCTATGTATTGAATGTGTAAGTGATTTTTTCTTGCAAAGGCAACCACTTTCTGGACTGCTGGTGCTGAAATTAAGCCTAGTGGGGATTTTTGTTGAAATTCCAATTACCTTCATTCTAATCCTGATTTACTGAATCAGTATCTGATGGTTGGATCTCAAGGTTTGGAAAATTTACCATGTCCACCATATCCAGGAATTGAGTTCCTGGATAAATTCTGAGATCTGAAAATAAAAAATATTTTTCACCAAAAAAAAAACATTCATTTTCAACTGCAAACCCATCCATCCATCTATCCATCCATCCATCCATCCATCTGATTAACTGAATGTTAAAAAATGCATCGCGTCTGTATTACGTCACGCCAGGGCATGACTGTGGCACTTGGGAGGGATCTGTACCAAATAGGCCCCTCACACACACACCTAGAACAATAAATTAAAGTGTAATAAATAAGGCAAATACATTATATAATAGAGGGTGTGAGCAGATTGCAGGGCATGCAAGCACTGGGGCTCACTGAGAAGGTGGGAGCAGGCGAGGGTTGGGCCAGCAGTGGGGGTAGAGGCTCCTGGCAGAAGGGGCTGCAGTGAAGGCCCTCAGGCTGGAGAGCAGTGGCTGGCATACCCCAAGGACCAGAGGATAGGTGCTTGGCTGGGTGAATGCCCAGGCTGCAAGGGAGGACAAGAAGCCCATCCTTGGGGGTGCTTCAGGGACAATGGCTTTGCTGCTGGGTGAAAGGGGGGTGTCTTAGTTTTCCTGGCTGCTGAAAGCAAATGCCATGCAATGGGTCAGCTTAAACAGTGGGAATTCACTGGCTCATGGTGTTGAGGCCAGGAGAAGTCCAAGCCAAGATGCTACCAAGGTGGAGTTTCTTCCCAAAGATGGGCGTTCTGGGGCTGGCTCCTGGTGATTCCCGGTCCTTGGCTTTTCTGTCTTGTGGCATGCACATGGCAGCTGCTCCTGGCATTTCCCTTCTTTTCCTGGTTCCACTGACCTTCAGTTATTTGCTTCCCATGCCTTCCCCTCTCTCTCTGAATTTCATTCTTTTTATAAAGGACTCCACCAAGAGGATTAAGACTCATTCTGATCGAGGTGGGTCACACCTTCACTGAAGTAACCGCCTCCAAAGGTCCTACACTTACAACAGGTTCACACCCACAGGAATGGATTACATTTAAGAACATGTTTTTCCTGGGGTACATAGCTCCAAGCCACCAACCTCTCAAGGGGGTTAAGCTGAGGCCAGCGTGATGTGCTCCAGGTTCTAATGGACCACTCTGCCTGCTAAGTTAGGAATGTTCTGAAGGGGTGGAAGCATAGAACACTGAAAAAAAAAGTGATCATAGCCTAAGTAGCAAAATTAATTTCAACAAATACCATAAAACTGTACACAACATCTCAGTGCACAGCAATTGAATTATTTGAGGGCTTCGGCTGGAGTTGAAAGGCTTTCTTTCTCAAAAAGAAAGAAATGATCTGAGCTCAAGGCAGAAAAGTACTGAGGAAGCTAGGGGTGGAGATAGAGGGAAGTGCATGCATGGGCATTTGTAATATCAACTTTCCTATAACCTTGAAATAATTCATAATTATAATTCATAAGTACAATATTCACTGACTAGTAAACTCTTTATGATAATGCACAATGTAAATGTATCAAATACAATGTGTCATGGGATGTCATGCATATAAAACGCGTGTGTGGTGTGATGTTTGTCTGTGTGAAGAAGTGTCTGCAAGGATGTTTAATACCAAAGCCTTTCAAATGGTGTTACTGCTGAGTGGTAGAATTTCAGGTCAGACAGACTTTCCTATTCGCATACCTCTGTAACTGCCTCAAATCCTCACACACTGACATCACATTATCTCCAGTGCATCCGTTTGCCATTTGAGAGCAAACCCCAAGCCTCAGAGGCTGGCTAGACTGGAAGCAAGGAGCTGAGCCTTGGAGGTGGAAGGAACCGCCTCGGTCAAGGTCATATTCATCTGAAGTGCAGACAGCCTCAGGCCAGGGTCCGAAATGGAGGGTTGGGCAAATAACTCTTTTTCGTCTGCATCCTAATCAATGAACTTGCCCTTCAAGTCTCCAGGGTAGGTGAACACATTGATTGAATCGCTCAGGTGGGGAGTGAGCACGTACTTAGAGAGAAAAGCCTGAAGAGGAGTGTGAGCTACAAGACATCCTGTTTAGATACTTAATGCTTAAGAACAGCATGTCACAAAACACACAGTATATTTATTAGAGATTGCAGCACACAATCGTTCCTCTGATTTAACCTGTGTGTCGTAACCATCAGGACACCTCATCTGCATATTTATCCTTGTTTTCCTGGCAATGTATTTTGTAATTTCATTCCTGTGACCTGAGCAATGGCTACCAGTTTTATTAAGAGTTCTGGGAAGTGTTTCTGAAGGAGAGACCTATCATTGAATGTAGTTGCCACAATTGTGGACTGGGAAATGTGCAAATGTCAGCGGTAGAAGGGACCAAGAGAGTTGTGTAAGCTGGTCGGTTACAAAATGGACCGAAGATCTTCGAGTATGGGGCACTGAGACACCTTCCCTGAGCTGTCATTTCTATAGATGAGGACCTACCTCTTACTATCTTTGGCACAGAGGGCTGCCATCAAGAACTCTGATGAACTTCCCTTAATGAACCACTTGCCACATAAAGGTGGTGACCATTTTTTTTGTGTGTGTGTGTGTGTCAATTTCCCTTGATATATGTGCTCTCAGAAGGGAGGAGATTTGAGTCTTATTTTACTTCACAAGATTTTTCTTGAATTAATTTTTAAAACATTTGCTCTGTTGCATTGTTTTGGACCGCTCCTTCATGGACTTCAATCTATACACAGTGACACAATATGGTTGCAATGTGTGTGTGGTGTATATAACAGATCTTCTCCCCTCTCTTTTTGTTGCAATCACTTAGTAAAAAATATATTTTTTATGCTTTTTTCTTTGTCTTTGTTTCTATCTTCTCTGGGGCTTTCCATGGCGTCTTCCCCCCCTCCCCACCCTGGCTAGTGTACCTTTTAGTTTAATGACTAAAAGTAAATACTTTCAGAAATCATTTCTTTGCTGAGTTACACAAGTTCCTGCCTCACTTCACAGTGGCCTGGCATCATCTGGGATTCCCATCTTAAGTTCCCTGTTTGTGCTTGGCCCCTCTGCGCCCACCAGGGACTCAGCGACAGACCACTGAGTTAGCCAACTACGTTACTCTCTGCAGCTGCCTACCCGGGGAAGCGCTGGGAGCCCAGGGCAGGGGTGGGGAGCAGGGCAGGAGGCGGGGGGTGTCTCCTTTCCTGCAGCAAGTAAGAAACTAGTTTGTGGCATACAGTTTCCCACCCCACCCCGCATTATTATTTCCCTAATGGGCATTGATAGTGCAATTGCAATTAAAAAAATTCATTTTGGAATTCTGATGATGGTTTTCCTCTGCCTGGTGAAACATGCTCTCTTTGCCTCCCGGCAAGCTTTGCTGCTCTCGTTTTCTTCCCCTCATAGTATGTTTGTATCGATGGAATTATGCCATTTTTTTATTTTCATGTTTGAATATGTTGGTTTAGAGTATGGTTCAGCCATTCACAATCAGAAATGGAGGGAAAACGCTGAAAGGGCCAGAGAAGGTGGCATATCAGCTCCACGCTGTGCCCCCCTTTGCTGGTGCCTGTGCTGGAGCCCTTACCTGCTGGGGGCCTGCCTTCTCCTGGTACACCCACTGGGGGCCTGCCTTCTCCTGGTACACCCTCTCTTTCAGAAGGGGTGCTGTGCCAGTTTAAATCTGTGGTGGACCCCAGAAAAGCCATGTCCTTGAATCCTCATTCAATATTGCTGGCTGGGAGCATTTTGATTGTTCCCATGGAGATGTGACCCACCCAACTGTGGGTGGCAAGTTTTGATCAGATGGCTTCCATGGAGTTGTGAGTCTACCCATTAATCCTTTAAAAGAGGAAGCATTTTGGAGAGTCTCTTTTTAGAGCCACAAGAAAGCCACTGCAGAGCTGAACAGAACCACGAGGCCGAGAGAACCATGGAGTCTGCCAGCCAGTGACCTTTGGAGGTGAAGAAGGAGAATGCCCCCATGGGAGCTTCATGAAACAAGAAGCCAGGGGAGAAGCCTAGCAGACTGTCGCCAAGCCACCATGTGGCTTCCCAGTTGAGTGAGAAACACTGAAGCTATCTTCTTTCTTGAGTGAATTAACCTCTTCTTGTTGCCTTAATTTGGACATTTTTATAGCCTTGCCTTAATTTGGGCTATTTCACTGCTTTATAACTGTAAACTAGCAACTTTTTAAATTCCCCTTTTTAAAAACCACTCCGTTTCTGGTATATTGCATTCCAGCAGCTAGCAAACTCGAACAGGTGTTTTCTCCAATGGGCCACTTTGGGGGCCAGGCATTTCCTGCATCTTTTCATTCTGCCTTCCCCAGCTGTGGACCTCCTTCCCAGTCCTATTCAAACAGCCCATCCTGGGGCTAAGCATCTCAGCTTAAGACATGCCTCTCAGGCTGCCAGGTAAGGGGAGCGAGTGGGAGTCACTGGCTAGCTCCCTCCTGTCCACCCTCTGACAACCATGCCAAGCTCCTTTGGCTCATGGGGGCTGGTGGGTTGCAGCAGTCTGCCTAGGACTCTTATATTTTGTCTTCTTCCCCCACCACATTTATTGTTCTAGTCTAACTTCCAGAGGTTGGTTCTGCTCATTTCGTGTTTTCCAGGCTATGGTCTAAGTAATCTCGGATTTGTAGGCTTTGTGTTTGTACGTTTTGTTTTTGTTGTTATTCCTGTACAGTTTTCAGGGACCTAAGTGGGAGGATTCCTAGCTAAGTGACAGCATACTTTTACCAGCTCCATTCAATGTTTAGATTTACCTAAGTATTTTTCATTTTTAGATACTCTATTGGTTCTATTTCATACCTGGTTAGGCCTTTACACAGTCTTTCACTCCTTTTCTCATATTTTCAGTCCTTTTTCATTAAACAGCTTGAAAAGCCTTTCCAATCTTTCAGATATGAGATTCCAATTCTCATATCTGAAATCTTTCAAGTTTAGTTATGGTCTTACTCTTATTCACATGGTGTCTTATTTCCTTGTGGGTTTTCTAACTTTTGAGTGTGTCCTCTCATTCCATAGAACTTGATCTGTTAGAAATCCTGGAGGCCTTCACTGAAGGCAGGTGCCCTTCGGGGACCTGGGCTTGGTCTGGCAGGTGTGTGAATGCATGGCTGCGCCAGGACCACATGGAACTCAGTCTGGAGCTGGAGATTTTTCTGACCATCCAGGTGGTATGAATTTGGGCTCCAGACAACACGAGGGTCAGCTAGGGGTCATAAATATTCTCAGGGAGCAATCTGGGTTCTAGCATTCAGTTAGAATTCAGCCTCTCACTATTACTTCCCTTCTTAGAGGTATACTGTTGCATTTTGAAGAGACTTTAAAAATTTATCAACCAATCTATCATAGTTTGCCAACCCCCAAACAAAACCATTCCTGCCAATCCTAAAGAACACCTAGGGCAATATATAAGATTTTACAAAGGTTCCATGCACTGGGGTAACTTTCCAGAAAACTACAACCTCCAGATGGGTCCCTGGACCAGGTAAGTCCTGAAATGCAGAGGGGCCAGCCTCTCCAGAACATCAGCTAGTTCCATCCCCCTGTTCCAGATTATCAACAGTCTCTACCAACATGAAGAAGTTAGAATGGGTACAACCAAAATACCCTTAAAGATTGGGAGAAAGACCAAAGGAGAAGGTGGAGTTATAACAGAGGGACAGGATTTAATAAATGAGTATGACTGCTGAATCAATATATTGATATTTTTTTTAGTCTCCAGTGTCTTGGAGCAGCTAGAAGGAAAAAACTAAAATTGTGTAACTTTAATCCATACCAAACTCTGAAATCTGTCCTAAAACTAATTGTTGCAGTGTGCTTTGAATTTTGTTCCTTTTTTGTATATATTTTATTTTTCACAAAAATGAAAAAAAAAGTTGATTGTGATGATAAATGCACAGCTATATGATGCTACTTTATGAACCACTGATTGTACACTTTGGATAATTACATGGTGTTATGGTCAGGTTCCTGTGTCAACTTGGCCAAGTGGTACCTGGTTGTCTGGTCAGGCAAGCATTGTCTGTTGCAATGAGGACATTTCATGGACTTAAATCATGACCATGCTGTCTGCATCCACAGCTGATTGCATTTGTAATCAGCTAAGGGGAATGTCTTCTGCAATGAATAATGCTTAATCTAATCACTACAGGTTTCAGAAGAGATAGTCACTCTTTCTGCTTCACCCGGCAAGCCTCTACTGTGGAGTTCACCCAGACCCTTCATTGGAGCTGCCAGCTCACGGTCTGCCCTACATATCTTGGACTCTTACATCCCCATGGTTGCCTAGCCAGCCTCTCCTGAGAGTTCACTGAGGAACCTCATTGGAGTTGCCAGCTTGCAGCCTGCCCAAAAGACCTTGGACTCTACATTCTCAAGGTTACGTGAGACATTTTTATAGATTATATCTAAGGATATATCCCACTGATTCTGTTTCTCTAGAGAACCCTAGCTAATACATATGGTATGTGAATATATATTATATATCAATAAAAAATATATCAGCCAATATTTTTAATTGTTTTCAAAGTGTGAGTCAAGGTACTTAATCCATTATCTTTCCCCAAACAGAAGTCTCAGACACTCCTTGCCAATCTTAAATTTTTCCTCACTTTCTCCCCCCAAATGCAGATATAACTGGAGTGGCCTTTTTACTTGATAACCATTCTGTTAGCCAGAGTGGGACTCCTTCACTGTTTGGGTAAAACACTAATACCAGTGACATCTATTAATCATGACTCACACTGAAGAGGCGTAGCTAATAAATAAAGTATATTTTTACTTAGGAGGTCTGGTAAAACTAAAAAAGCAAGCCAGCATGCACTGAAATTTTAAAACAAAGTCTTCTTTTCCTGTACGTACCCCTTGGTATTTTATATCCAGTCTCGCCTGGTTTTCTGAGATTCCTTAAGGTATGGTCTGAATGGATGTTTATCAGCATGCCCATTAGCCACAAGATGAAACCTTAAGAAAAAAAAAAACACCACAAGGCTATTCTGGTTAATGAACTACAACTACAAACTTTAAGCTCCCACATGTGATTGAATAGTATTACTGTAATCCTTCATCTGGTAATCATTGATACAACATATTAGCCATAACTTGTAGTAAAAACCACTATAATAAACTTGGTCCTTCATTTGGAAAGATAGATTATAAGCATGGCTGGCAGGGATTTGCCTTTCTAATGATATTTACAGATTATTAAATCCATTCATGATAGTTTGACTTGATGGCACAGTATTTGGTTTTAGGGAAACTGGTGTAATAACAAATATGGTTTAGGATTTGGCACAAGGCTTCTTTCTAGGAAAAGGTGTTACCACCTGCCAGTAAGCCCACAGGACTGACTTATATTAAAACGTGGTGAGGCAGGTGCGATGCTGGCTCCCATCTTTCAGGTAAGGAGGGCTGACACGTGCTCTTTTCTTCCTGGTTGTCCTGAGCCCTAGGGGAGGCCCTTCCTAGGAGTCCCTCTTTGGTCCCCTCTCCTGTTAACACATCTATCCTGGGTCCCTGCCTCTTCCCTGGCTCCTGACAAAGCAGCGTCAATTGTCACCGCACAGTTCTCCCCGGATGCCCGCAGAATCCTGGATTTACCCGTTCTCCCATGCTTGCCCATCTTCACAGGTGAGACTCAGTCGTCAATTAACTCCAACGTGAAAAGGCTCTGTGCTGGTTTGAAGCTATTATGTACCCCAGAAAAGCCATGTCCTTCAATCCTCACTCAATATTGCAGGCTGGGACCATTTTGCTTATTTCCATGGAGGTGTCACTCACCCAACTGTGAGTGACACCTCCATGGACCATTAGATGGTTTCCATGGAGATGTGTCTCCACCCATTCAAGGTGGGGTTACTTACTGGAGCCCTTTAAGAGGGAACTGTTTTTGGAAAAAGCTTTAGAGCCACCTGAACCAACAGAGCGCCCATACCCAGAGACCTCTGGAGATGAAGAAGGAAAACGCCCCTGAGGTAGCTTCATGAAAGAAGAAGCCAGGAGAGGATGTTAGCAGACATTGCCGTGTGCCCTCCCAGCTGAGAGAGAAACCCAACTTCACTGGCCTTTCTTAAGTGAAGGTAACCTCTTTTTGGTGCCTTAGTTTGGACATTTTCACAACCTCAGAACTGTAAACTTGCAACTTAATAAATTCCTCTTTTTAAAAGCCACTCCATTTCTGGCATATCGCATTCCAACAGCCTTCAAACTAGAACAGGCTCAAAGGCCAACATAGGGCATTATGTCATTTAATGATAGCTCCCTTTGATGATAAGACGTTAATCTGATTGTTCCAAGAACTCAACAAGTATGAAAGGTAGATAGGTTAGGGTGGAATTCAACTCAATATCAAAGAAATGGTAACAATTATTTATCAGTGTTCCCAGCAGCATTAAAGCAGTGTTCATATTCAGAACAAAGACATTGGAAGTCTTAAGGTCCATAGTAGTTCTGCCGCCTCATTTCACCACTGTGACTTTCTTTTTGAAGAAGGTCAGACCACATTTTGCAGTGCTTTATGGATGACTTCTTTGACCCATGCATTTCTAGTTGATTAGAACTAGAAATGCCGCTTCTGGATTTCAATATGTCATTCCTAGGTGATTTGGCTTCCAATTTGAGGTTCCAGAAAGAATAAAAATTCCACGCCTATTTTAGTTCAGTTCTAGGAGACAGTTCTCGTATTGTTTAAATTGTTAAGGAAAATTAGTATTTGTGCTCATCTAAACTAAACACTTAATTCCATTTTTAAGGACCCTAAAATTTTTGCATACAATGTTTTAAATACTTTATTTTTGAAAAAAATTCGTAAATATTTTAATATTCTTATTTGCTTAGCTCATGATACATATCATAAATGCAATTAATTACATAATTTAACGATTATCTCTTCAGAGAAACTAAATTCTGTGAAAGAAATGTAATAAATGAATATTATTTTGTTTCCCAATTTGGTATATCTTTAAAATTATTTTCTCATTTTCCAAACCTTCTGTTTAATTGCTTATATACAATTTATTGAAGCCTTAAACTAGGCCAGGTTTCAGATGCATCTCATCTCTAGATGATGAGATTTATCTGTATAGCTACTTTAAATGAAATCTAAATCCACAACCAAAAGGATTTTTTGTTATTGGTGTTCATCAAAAGTATCCAAACAATTCATTTTAGAAATGATTCCTATGAGAATCTCAAATAAACACTGAAATCTTAACATCTTTTGGCTGAAAAGAAAAATCCTCGCTCTGTATTCTTTGTTGCCAACTTTTGGTGAGTCAGCCTGGTGAGCTGGTGTAAACCCCGATTTCTGCTGCTTGCTCAATTTAGACCTGGGGTGAGCTGTTTAACTTTTCTGATCTTTCATTTCTCATTTGAAAAGGGCCTAATTTCTGCCTCAGAGAGCTGTTGCAAGGCATTCATTTTTTGTGTGTAATTCCCGGCAGAGCCCAAAGCGTTCGCTTTCTCCTTCTGATAGTTGGCTTGGAAGAACAATAGTCCAGAAGCAGATAAATTGTTCTTGTACAAAACAGTACAAGAAGATTTCTGGGTACTGTTCAAACTACATAATTTAGTTGAGTTTTTCATGGTGCACAGATTTATGGAACTAGAAAAGTTTCTCAGACTTTCTCATCCAAGCCTCATTTTACAAAGGAAATCTTTCTCTAATTATAACGCTTCTCAGGTCTGATGATGGCACCATCCTTGGAAAGGTGGGAAAAAAATATGACCAAGAAAAGTGAATGTGCTTCCTCAACAACGAAGTCCTATTTGAATGTTAGTTTTTGCTCAATTCATATACACAGAGAAAAGGGGAATGAAATGTAAGGTTACTTTATGTGTCTTAAGGTAGAGAGCTGCAGAGTAGTTTGGAGATTTGATGGATCCATGTCAGAATCTGCATACAGATCAGAATGTGCTAAAAGGAGAAACTAAAAAAATATAGAAAAAAGCTTCACGTTTAAGGGGTCTGAGATCACATATTTTGAATGCCCTTGTAGATGAAATGTTTTATTTTCATTTTGTTCAGAATTTATAAGGCTTTACTTGGAACTTGAAAATGTACCTTAATTTATATTAATTGATAAAAAATAGTTCAAGGACTTCATACATGTAGAAGCTGAAAGTTATCCTGTGATCACAAAAGACTAAAGGCATAGTTGGAAATTAACCCAGTCCAACCTTTGCTTAAATTACAGAAGAACCTACTGAAGCTTTAATGATTGCCGCAGATTACATGGCTAATAAATCCCCAAATCTCCTCAATCTTTGTCCACTGCTCATTCTGTGATCACCTGCTGCTATTTTTAGGTGCATGCCATGAACAAGCAGTGGCCATCTGGGCGTCTGACCTGGCCAAGGCGCTTGGCACCTGTGCCATCTGCCCACCCCTGTGATGCCCGGGGATGGGTGACTGCCCTCCGCTTGTTCCCGGGGGCCTCTGTGGACACTCCCCCTCGGCCAGCTCACTGAGCATTACAGACTCTTTGTTCTCTCAGCAAGCGTGGGCTCCTAAGGGACACTACTGACCAGGGAACTAAAAGCTCCAGAGCCGTTAGAGCAGGTGGAGCTGCTGCCATAGATGCTCACCTGCTAGAAACCGGGGACCGGTGACCCAGCCTTCGTCGTACGCTGCGTACCGGCTCAGGTAGGTGCCTTGCAAGTAGCCGTTGAAGGCACAGAATACAAAGGCCAAAGACCACGTGAAGAACGGTGTGGGTTTTCCTCCACGAATCAGGAACGGGAAAATCAAGGCCCTTGAGAAAGCAAGAAAGGGAAACACATTTCAAAAAAATTAAGAATGTCACTTGTCCCATTTCCTTTTAAATGTCTTAGGTTTCTAATCTTGCCATGCGCTGCTGCTCGGTGCACGACAAATTGCAGGGAGGCGGGTATAACTGGACAGTGCTGCCGGTGCCATGCCTGTCACTGGACCGCGACCTCACGCTTTCAAGACACTGTGGAGTGTGGGTGGTTCGGTCATCAAACCGATATGCAGTGAATGGCCCTGCAGCTAGGACAGACTATGGGAGTCTACCCGGCCACTTGTCTCGCTCTTCCCAACTCACAGGGAAGTAACGGACAAAAAAAGCACAAAAGTTAAAACAGAAGCTCATCACAGAAGAGTTTCTTCACACACACAAAATGGAAAAGCCTCCCCCCTACGTGGGACATGACTCCCAGGGGTGTAACTCTCCCTGGTAACGTGGGGCAGGACTCCCAGAATTAGCCAGGATCTGGCATCATGGGATTGAGAAAGCTTTCTTGACCAAAAGGGGGAAGAAGAAAATGAGACAAAATAAAGTCTCAGGGGCTGAGAGATCTCAAATAGGGTTGAGAGATCATTCTGGAGGTATTTTTATGCAATATATAGATAACTCTTTTCAGTTTTGGGGTTTTGGAGTAGCTAGAGGGCAATTCCTGAAACTGATGCACTGTAATCCAATAGCCTTGATTCCTGAAGATGACTGAATGACTATAGCACTCTTAAGGTGTGACCCTGGGAGTGTGAAAACCTTGTGACTGACACTCCCTTTATCCAGTATAGGGGCAAGTGAGTGAGAAAAAAAAAGGACAAAAAAAAAATCATAAGAGGAGGGGGTATGGGATGTTTTGGGTGTTCTTTTTCACTTTTCTTCTTACTTTTTTCATTTGGAGTGATGAAAATGTTCAAAAATTGATTGTGATGATTGTGAACAGCTGTATGATGATGTTGTAAACCACTACATGTACAATTTGGTATATGTAATTAGAAAATTATTGCTTTTTTTTTGGTTTATATGCTACATCTCATAATAAAAAAACCTGCTTTTAAAAAAGGTGAAAAAATTGCATTAACAAAACAATGCAAAGAAGACCACAACCAAAGGGAGTGACCTTTGCTAAAGGGAGTTCATTTGTTAACTTAATTAGGAGTGCTGTTTTCCAGTGGTGAGTTATTGGAGCCAAAGGAAGGTGTCCTGGAGTACAAACTTGGTTTGTTTGTTTTTTTTGCTTTTTTTAATTAAAATTTAAATTAAAAAAAACAACAAACAAACACAAACATTCTTAACATATGATCATTCCGTTCTACATATATAATCAGTAATTCACAATATCATCACATAATTGTATATTCATCATCATGATCATTTCTTAGGATATTTACATCAATTCAGGAAAAGAAAAAGACAACAGAAAAAAATTCATACATACTATACCCCATACCCTTCCCTTTCATTGATCACTAGCATTTCAATCTACTAACTTCATTTTAACATTTGTTCCCCCTATTATTTATTTTTGTTCCATATGTTTTACTCATCTGTCGATAAGGTAGACAGAAGAAGCATCAGACACAAGGTTTTCACAATCACACAGTCACACTGTGAAAGCTATATCATTATATCATCATCATCAAGAAACGTGGCTAGGGCGGGCCGCGGTGGCTCAGCGGGCAAAGTGCTTGCCTGCTATGCCGGAGGACCTCGGTTCGATTCCCGGCCCCAGCCCATGTAACAAATACGGAGAAACAGAATACAAGAAAATGTTTAAAAAAGATGTTTCCCTTTCTTCTATCCTTCCTTCCTTCTCTCTGTCTTTCCTTTAAAAAAAAAAAAAAAAAGAAACGTGGCTACTGGAACACAGCTCCATATTTTCAGGCAGTTCCCTCCAGCTTCTTCTCTGTTACACTTTAACTAAAAAGGTGATATGTATTTAATGTGTAAGAATAACCTCCAGGATAACCTCTTGACTCTTGTTTGGAAGCTCTCAGCCATTGACACTTTTTTTTGTCTCATTTTTCTCTTCCCCCTTTTGGTCGAGAAGGTTTTCTCAATCCCTTGGTGCTGAGACCCAGCTCATTCTAGGATTTCTGTCCCATGTTGCCAGGAAGGTCCATAGCCCTGGGAGTCACGTCCCATGTAGAGTGGGGGAGGGCAGTGAGCTTGCTTGTTGTGTTGGCAGGAGAGAGAGGCCACCTCTGAGCAACAGAAGAGGTTCTCTTGGGGGTGACTCTTAGGCCTAATTTTAAGTAGGCTTGACCTATCCTTTGTGGGGTTAAGTTTCATATGAACAAACCCCAGGATTGGGGGCTCAGCCTATTGCTTTGGTTGCCCACTGCACAAACTTGTTTAAGGCGACTAGCCTTGGGGTGAGAACAGTTGTTTGAAGCCTGGAGGATGCTGAGAGTGAGTCGCTCAAAATACAAGGTGAATGAATGCTCAAGGGGTCTTCCTTGGCTCCAGGTGAGTCCACAGGTGGGCCAGGTGCTGCTCGGTCAGTATCTGTTTATGCAGGGAATCAACTTCCCATTCTGAAGGGAGATAGACCTGGCTTAATAATCCACGAGGAATAAGCTACAGCGAAAGTACTTTCAAAAATGTTGAAAAAACACTATCTCAGTACAACCCAAGTTGGAATTTGCTAACATGCATCACAAGGGAGATTGGTAAAAACGTGTGGCACAGAAAAACAGAGAAATTACAAATCACATGAAGTTCGTGAAAACGGCCTATTCTTTGTGCCAGCACATAAGTCTAGAGAAAATCTACTCTGTGGCTGAACAGGTCATGCCGGCGTGCAGTGCCTTCCCTTGCGTGGACCTAGCCAACGTCAGGTCTGTGATTTCCTCTCAGAAATAAGAAGGATATCATTTCTTGCCCGACCACACAGTAATTTGATGGCTTAGTAAAGTTTTGTTGCAGCTTCTAGAACTAGAGACAAGGGAGAAATTCCCCTGAATGAGGACTGCCCTCAGCCACTATTGCTGAATACTAAATGGCTTTGGAAATTAGCTATTGCTATAGATTTGGAAATGTTTTTTTGTTGCAGTTGTTTCATTTTGTTTTTTAACGAATTCAGCCTAAAATTTCTAGGCAAAACAGCACTGACAAACACGTCTACTGTGGAAAAGTCATTTCAACAACTACTGCCCTTTGAATCACAAATAATATCCAGCTGCTTTATAGATTTTCCATGCTGTTTAAGTTAAAAGTGAGATCTCCAATCTTACATAAGTTTACAGTGGATATAATTTCCAGCTTCAAAGTACAATTCCAGCAGTGTTTTATGGATCTTGATTTCTGTATTTCAAAATCCACTTAACTGTGTCATTGCAGGGTTGCTACCTAACCTTCAAAAGAAAGACATTAATCGACAATGTATTGGCATGCAAAAAGGCAAATATCAAGAAAAGAATCTAACAGAATTCCATAGATGGCTTTCAAATGATGAGTACACTCAAAATCATATTTTTGTGGACTGCTATCAGTATTTGGTAGTATTTAGCTGTGTGAAAAGACATTTTCAAAGATAAAAAGCATAAAATCTTATTACAAAGTGACACTAAGAGATGAGCATTTGCAATAGGTTTTGATAACTGGGGACACTAATATAGAATGCCAGTTAAGTGAATTTTACCCCCCACCAAAAAAGTAACATTTTTTCCTCATTAGAGTTGTATTACAAAAATTGCACTAAATCATTATCTATTTTTATAATGAATTATTGTGGTAAAATATACATAACTTAAAAATCATTCTATTTATCTTAAGTGGATAATTTTTGACATTAAGTACATTTATAATACTATAAGTTTCACAGCTGCCTATTTCCAGACTATTTTCATCAACCCAAACTAAAATTCATACTCATTTGGTAATAACTAACCATCCTCCTTTCCCCCACCACTAATAACCACTGTTCTCTTATCTTTATGAATTTCCTTATTCTAATTATTTCACATAAGAGAAACCAAACAATCAATGTCCTTATGTATCTGGCTTATTTCACTCAAAATGCTGTCTTCAAGCTTCATCCTTGTTGTAGCATGAACCAGAACATCATTTTTTATGGGTGAATAATATTCCATTGGGTGGGTATAGCCAAATTTGTTTATCCATTTATCTTTTGAAGCAACTTGGGTTGTTGCCATCTTTTGGCCGTTGTGAATAATGCTTCAAAGAATACTGGTGTACCCTGCTTTAAATTCTTTTGGGTATATATCTGGAAGTGGGATTGCTGAGCCTTATGGTAATTTTATACTTAGCCTTCAGAGGAACCACCAACTGTTTTTGATAGTGGCTTTGCTATTTTACAATCCCACCAACAATATACAGGGGTTCCTCTTTCTCTGCAACCTCACCAGTACTTGTTATTTTCTGTTTTTTAAAAAATAGCCATCCTAGTGGGTGTGAAGTGGCATCTTATTTTAGTTTTAATTTGCATTTCTTTAATTATAATAACATTGAGCATCTTTTCACAGATTTATTGGCCATTTGGCTATCGAACTTGGAGAACTGCCTATTCAAATCCTTAAATTTCGGTTGCCATTTTGTTGTTGAGCTGTCAGAGTTAATTACATATTCTGGATATTAAACCTTTATGGCATATATAATTTCCAAATATCTTCTCTTATATTCTCCTGTATTATTCTGTAGGTTTCTATCACTTTCATGATAATGTCCTTTGATGCACATAAGTTCTTAAGTTTGATGAAATCCATTTTATCTTTTCCCCTTCTTTTTAGTTGATTGTGCTTTTGGGTATAATTTGAAAATCCATTGCCTGTCACAAGGTCCTGTAGTTTCCTGTAAGAATTTTCTAGTTATAGCTCATATTTAGCTCGTGGATCCAGTTGGAATGAATATTTTAATATGGTAAGAGGTAGAGGTCCACATTCATTTTTTTGCATTTCGATTTCCAGTTGTCCCAGCACCATTTACTGAAGAAACTATTCTCTCCCCACTGAATCACTTGGCACCCTTGTCAAAAATCAACTGGCAACAAATACTGGGACCTGTTCTATAGCTGCTTGTTGAAATGAGCTTTGAAAATTATTGCTTTTTTCTTTCTTACATATACATGATATTTTATGACAACAATGACAAAAAAAGCTACAGGGGTACACAGGTGGTTCAGTGGTAGAATGCTCGCCTTCCATGCGGGAGACCCGGGTTTGATTCCAGGACTGTGCACCCCCTCCAAACACAAACAAACAAACTATAGGCAGCTACAGTAATATCAGATAAATTCCTGAAATCAAAAACTTGAAAATGTGTAGTAACATAGACCACAATGACAGCAAAATTAATATTTGTAATAACTTTCTACTTGATATTTTGAGAACACACACAGCCTAGTTAATCAAATAGTATCTAAGGTAGTGCTTAATATTTAGAATTTAAGAAACTCTGATATCTGTATCTGTAGATTTTTTTCCTTCCTTGTTTTAATTTCAAATGAGTTTATGAAACATATTGCACAAACAGGCTTTACAATGATTATTTAGGTACTTTATTTAAATATGCCTATGGATAAGCTAACTGAGCTATCCATTTTAGGTGGTTACGATTTTCAAATGTTAATTGTAAAAACATTTGTATCTTTATATTTTCCTGAAATCAGGTAAATGTTTAATAACATAGGTCATCACTATAGCAATGTTGATATTTGTAATAACTTTCTACTTGATATTTTGAGAACATTCACAGTTTTATCAGCTGATCAAATGGTATTAAGTTAGTGCTTGATATTTAGAATTTAAGAAACTCTGCTATGTGAAAAAATAAAAATTAAAAAAAAAATTTAAAAAACAAACAATTTACTGATGGTTTATGACACTGCTGAATCCTGAAACTGGCACAGGATGACTATTTTGAGAAAAGTAAATATTTCTTGCATTTTTACCTGACATTCATGAATTGTAATAGGTTAACAATTATTTATATAATAATCAAAAGGTTCCATCCAGAGGACTGTTTAATGTAGGTATTTCCAGGAAAAAGGAATATCGCTATTAAGTTACAAAATAACCTTGCATGGTATAAATAGCTGCTCTGCAACTTTTCTGCATATTTGTGCATATTTTGGGATGAGATGTGTCCCTCTCCTGAACTTGTACACAATTAAAAACACTTGAATCTTCCAAAGCTGATTATGTATAACTAGTGGTCATGTTCTAATTTTGAAATTTAAATACAATTTTCAATGTACATTAAAAATCATTTACATGTATTTTACTATATTTCATTAACTATATCATGTTTGTACTTTATATATAAAGATTTAATAGTTATATAATTTTATATCACCAACCAGATTATAATGCACACATTAATATTTTCAAGTATAAAAATAATGGTATAAAGATAAATAATGGAAATAAACTTTATATAAATCTGAAAAAATCAATTGGTCACATCTCTCACTAAGCCAATTCCACAATTGAACTCACTGCCCTCTCCCCTACGTAGGCCATGACTCCGAGGGATGTAAATCTCCGTAGCAACGTGGGACAGGACTCCTGAGATAAGCTGGGACCCGGCATCAAGGAATTGAGAAAGCCTTCTTGACCAACAGGGGGAAGAGAGAAATGAGTTAAAAAACTTTCAGTGGCTGAGAGATTTCAGAGTCAAGAGGTTATCCTGGAGGTTATTCTTATGCATTATATAGATATTCCCTTCTTAGTTTTGGTGTATTGGAGTGGCTAGAGGGAAGTACCTGAAACTGCTAAGCTGTGTTTCAGTAGCCTTGATTTTAAAGATGATTATATAACTATATAGCTTTTACAATGTGACTGTGTGACTGTGAAAACCTTGTGTATGATGCCCCTTTTATACAGGGTATTGACAGATGAATAAAAAAATAAGAATAAAAAATAAATAATAGAGGGGATAAAGGGTAAAAATTGGAACGATGGAAATACTAGTGGTCAATGAGAAGGAGGGGAAAGTGGTATGGGATGTATGAGTTTTTTCTTTCTTGTTTTTATTTCTTTTTCTGGAAGGATGCAAATTTTCTTAAAATAATCATGGTGATGAACACACAACTATGTGATGATATTGTGAGCCATTGACTGTATATCACATCTGGATGGTATGTGTGTGAATATTTCTCAATAAAAAAAAAATTCCTATGGATTGGGAGAAGGACCAAAGGAGAAGGAAGAGGTATAACAGAGAAAACAGGATTTAACAAATGAGTATGACTGCTGAATCACTTTATTAATGTTCCTTCTAGCCTCCAGTGTTTTGGGGCAGCTGGAAGGAAAAATCAAAGATGGTGGAATGGTAGCCCATGATGAACTCTGGGATCTGTTCTATAATTATTTGTTGAAGCATGCTTTGAAAATTCTTGCTTTTTCTTTCTTTGTTTTGTACGTATATATATATTTTTCCCAATGCTTTTTAAAAATTTATTTATTAATTAAAAAAATTTAATAAATGAACTAAAACATCAACATATATAATCAGTAATTCACAATATCATCACTTAGTTGCATATTCATCATTTCTTAGAACATTTGCATCAATTCAGAAAAGGAAATAAAAAGACAACAGAAAAAGAAATAAAACGAAAACAGAAAAAAAAGATTATACATACCAACCCCTTACCCCTCGCTTTCATTAGCATTTCATACTAAATTTATTTTAACATTTGTTAAAATTTAACATTTGTTCCCCCTATTATTTTTATTCCATGTGTTATACACGTCTGTTGACAAGGTAGATAAAAGGAGCATCAGACACAAGGTTTTCACAATCACACAGTCACGTTGTGAAAGCTATATCATTATTCAGTCATCCTCAAGAAACATGGCTACTGGAACACAGCTCTACATTTTCAGGCAGTTCCCTCCAGCCTCTCCATTACATCTTGAATAACAAGGTGCTATCTACTTAATGCGTAAGAATAACCTCCAGGATAACCTCTCGACTCTATTTGTAATCTCTTGGCCATTGCCACTTTGTCTCATTTCACTCTTCCCCCTTTTGGTCGAGAAGGTTTTCTCAATCCCTTGATGCTGAGTCTCAGCTCATTCTAGGGTTTTTCTCAATCCCTTGATGCTGAGTCTCAGCTCATTCTAGGATTTCTTTCCCACGTTGCCAGAAAGGTCCACACCCCTGGGAGTCATGTCCCATGTAGACAGGGGGAGGGTGGTGAGATTGCTTGTTGTGTTGGCTGGAGACAGAGGCCAGATCTGAGCAACAAAAGAGGCTCTCTTGGGGGTGACTCTTAGGCCTAAATTTTAAGTAGACTTGACCTATCCTTTGTGGGGTTAAGTTTCATATGAATGAACCCCAAGACTGGGGGCTCAGCCTATAGCTTTGGTTGTCCACACTGCTTGTGAGAATATCAAGAATTCAACTTGGGGAAGTTGAATTTCTCTCCATTCTCCCCATTCCCCAAAGGGGACTTTGCAAATACTTTTCCACTCACTGATTGAATCACTCTGGGATTCACTGGGGCATCACTCTGTTACAAACCAACAAAATTTCATGTCCTACCTCTAAGTACTTAAGGTGTTCAATCAAACTATCTACATAAGTTATATTAGGAAATGCACTAGTCAAAATATAAATTTTGTACCAAATAAACATTTTTTTGCTTTAGTCTCACACATAAGGTGAGATTTTAAATTATTAATTACCATCTATTTTCAGCACCCTGCAGTAATGACATTACTTTGTTCTTCCTCATGCAAAAACATTTTAAAAATTTGTACATTTAGTCACTATTATTATACACTCTAGGCATTCCTAGATTATACCATCTCAATCTTTAACATCTATCTTTCTTTCTGATTTCATTTATGCCCCCAGCACTCCTCCCTCTATCATTCTCACATGCAGCTTCATTCAGTGTTTTAACATAATTGTATTACAGTTAGGTAGTATTGTGCTGTCCATTTCTGAGTTTTTATATTCAGTACTATTGCACAATCTGTATCCCTTCAGCTCCAATTACCCAACATCTTACCCTACTTCTATCTCCTGGTGGTCTCTGATACCAACGAAATACTCGAAGTTTATTCACTAATGTCAGTTCATATCAGTCATACCATACAGTATTTGTCCTTTTGTTTTTGGCTAATCTCACTCAGCATAATGTCCTCAAAGTCCATCCATGTTGTTATATACTTCATAACTTTATTCTGTCTTAAAGCTGCATAATATTCCATCATATGTATATACCACAGTTTGTTTAGCCACTCGTCTGCTGATGGACATTTTGGCTGTTTCCATCTCTTTGCAATTGTAAATAATGCTGCTATAAACATTGGTGTGCAAATGTCTGTTTGTGTCTTTGCCCTTATGTCCTTTGAGAAGATACCTAGCAATGGTATTGCCGCGTCATATGGCAATTCTACATTCAGCTTTTTGAGGAACCGCCAAACTGCCTTTCACAGTGGTTGCACCATTTGACATTCCCACCAACAGTGAATAAGTGTGCCTCTTTCTCCATATCCTCTCCAGCACTTGTCATTTTCCGTTTTGTTGATAATGGCCATTCTGGTGGGTGTGAGATGATATCTCATTGTGGTTTTGATTTGCATTTCTCTAATGGCCAGGGAAGTTGAGCATCTCTTCATGTGCCTTTTGGCCATTTGTATTTCCTCTTCTGAGAAGTGTCTGTTCAAGTCTTTTTCCCATTTTGTAACTGGATTGGCTGTTTCTTTGTTGTTGAGTTGAACAATCTCTTTATAAATTCTGGATACTAGACCTTTATCTGATATGTCGTTTCCAAATATTGTCTCCCATTGTTTAGGCTGTCTTTTTACTTTCTTGATGAAGTTCTTTGATGAGCAAAAGTGTTTAATTTTGAGGAGTTCCCATTTCTTTCTTTCTTTCTTCAGTGCTCTTGCTTTGGGTGTAAGGTGTATAAAACCATCTCCAAGTATAAGATTTATAAGATATTTCCCTACATTTTCTTCTAACTGTTTTATGGTCTTTGACCTAATGTTTAGGTCTTTGATCCATTTTGAGTTAACTTATGTATAGGGTGTGATATATGGGTCCTCTTTCATTCTTTTGCATATGGTTATCCAGTTCTCTAGGCACCATTTACTGAAGAGACTGTTCTGTCCCAGGTGAGTTGGCTTGACTGCCTTTTCAAAGATAAATTGTCCATAGATGAGAGGGTCTATATCTGAACACTCTATTTGAGTCCATTGGTCAATATATCTATCTTTGTGCCAGTACCATGCTGTTTAGACCACTGTAGCTTCATAATATACCTTCAAGTCAGGCAGCGTGAGACCTCCGACTTCATTTTTTTTCCTCAGGATACTTTCAACTATTTGATGCACCCTGCCCTTCCAGATAAATTTGGTTATTGGTTTTTCTATTTCTGAAAAGTAAGTTTTTGGGATTTTCATTGGTATTGCATTGAATCTGTAAATCAATTTAGGAAGAATTGACATCTTAACTATATTTAGTCTTCCAATCCATGAACACGGTATGCCCTTCCATCTATTTAGGTCTTCTGTGATTTCTTTTAACAATTTCTTGCAGTTTTCTTTGTATAGGTCTTTTATCTCTTTAGTTAAATTTATTCCTAAATATTTTATTCTTTTGGTTGCAATTGTAAATGGAATTCGTTTCTTGATTTCCCCCTCAGCTTGTTCATTGGTAGTGTATAGAAACACTACAGATTTTTGAGTGTTGATCTTGTACCCTGCCACTTTGCTGTACTCGTTTATTAGCTCTAGTAGTTTTGCTGTGGATTTTTCAGGGTTTTTGACATATAGTATCATATCATCTGCAAACACTGAGAGTTTTACTTCTTCCTTTCCAATTCTGATGCCTTGTATTTCTTTTTCTTGTCTAATTGCTCTGGCTAGAACCTCCAACACAATGTTGAACAACAGTGGTGATAATGGACATCCTTGTCTTGTTCCTGATCTTAGGGGGAACGTTTTCAGTTTTTCCCCATTGAGGATGATATTAGCTGTGGGTTTTTCATATCTTTTCTTTATTATTTAAAGGAAGTTCCCTTCTATTCCTATCCTTTAAAGTGTTTTCAAGAGGAAAGGATGTTCAATTTTGTGAAATGCCTTTTCTGCATCAATCGAGATGATCATGTGGTTTTTCTGCTTTGATTTGTTGATATGGTGTATTACATTAATTGATTTTCTTATGTTGAACCATCCTTGCATACCTGGGATGAATCCTATTTGGTTATGATGTATAATTCTTTTAATGTGTTGCTGGATTCGATTTGCTAGAATTTTGTTGAGGATTTTTGCATCTATGTTCATTAGAGAGATTGGTCTGTAGTTTTCTTTTTTTGTAATATCTTTGTCTGGCTTTGGAATGAGGGTGATGTTGGCTTCATAGAATCAATTAGGTAGCTTTCCCTCTTCTTCAATTTTTTTTTAAGAGTTTGAGCATGATTGGTACTAATTCTTTCTGGAGTGTTTGGTAGAATTCACATGTGAAGCCATCTGGTCCTGGACTTTTCTTTTTGGGGAGCTTCTTAATGACTGATTCAATTTCTTTACTTGTGATTGGTTTGTTGAGGTCATGTATTTCTTCTCGAGTCAAAGTTGGTTGTTCATGCCTTTCTAGGAAGTTGTCCATTTTATTTACATTATTGTATTTATTAGCATAAAGTTGTTCATAGTATCCTGTCATTACTTCCTCTATTTCTGTGGGGTCAGTGGTTATGTCTCCTCTTCTATTTCTGATCTTATTTATTTGCATCCTCTCTCTTCTTCTTTTTGTCAGTTTTGCTAAGGGTCCATCAATCTTATTGATTTTCTCATAGAATTAGCTTCTAGTTTTATTGATTTTCTCAATTGTTTTCATGTTCTCAATTTCATTTATTTCTGCTCTAATCTTTGCTATTTCTTTTCTTTTGCTTGCTTTGGAGTTAGTTTGCTATTCTTTCTCTAGTTATTCCAAGTGGACAGTTAATTCCTCGATTTTTGCCCTTTCTTCTTTTTTGATATAGGCATTTAGGGCAATAAATTTCCCTCAGCACTGCCTTTGCTGCATCCCATAAGTTTTGGTATGTTGTGTTTTCATTTTCATTTGCCTCAAGATATTTACTGATTTCTCTTGTAATTTCTTCCTTGACCCACTGGTTGTTTAAGAGTGTGTTGTTAAGCCTCCACATATTTGTGAATTTTCTGGCACTCTGCCTATTATTGATTTCCAACTTCATTCCTTTATGATCTGAGAAAGTGTTTTGTATGATTTCCATCTTTTTAAATTTCTTGAGACTTGTTTTGTGACCCAGAATATGGTCTATCCTCGAGAACGATCCATGAGTCCTTGAGAAAAACGTGTATCCTGCTGTTGTGGGGTGTAATGTTCTATAAATGTCTGTTAAGTCTAGCTCATTTATTGTATTATCCAACTTCTCTGTTTCTTTATTGATCCTTGGTCTAGATGTTCTGTCTAATGATGAGAGTGGGGAATGGAAGTCTCCAAATATTATGGTAGATGTGTCTATTTCTCTTTTCAGTGTTTGTCACATGTATTTTGGAGCATTCTGGTTCAGTGCATAGTTATTTATGATTGTTATGTCTTCGTGCTGAATTGTTCCTTTTATTAATACATAATGTCCTTCTTTGTCTCTTTTAACCGTTTTACATTTGAAGTCTAATTTGTTGGCTATTAATATAGCTACTCCTGCTGTTTTCTGATTGTTATTTGCATGAAATATTGTTTCCCAACCTTTCACTTTCAACCTATGTTTATCCTTGGGTCTAAGATGTGTTTCCTGTAGACAGAATATAGATGGGTCCTGTCTGTTAATCCATTCTGCCAGTCTATGTCTGTTGATTGGGGAGTTTAATCCATTAACATTTAGTGTTATTACTGTACGGGTAGTACTTTCTTCTACTATTTTGCTTTCTGGAGTTCATATGTCATATTTAATTTTCCTTCGTTTTACCTTTACTCATAGTCTTCCTTTCTACACTCTTCTCCACACCTCTCTCTTCTGTCTTTTCTCATCTGTCTCTACTGCTCCCTTTAGTATTTCTTGCAGAGTTGGTCTCTTGGTCACAAATTCTCTCAGTGGTTTTTTGTCTGAGGATGTTTTAATTTCTGTCTCATCTTTGAAGGACAATTTTGCTGGATATAGAATTCTTGGTTGGCAGTTTTTCTCTTTTAGTAACTTAAATATATCATCCCACTGTCTTCTGGCCTCCATGGTTTCTGCTGAGAAATCTACACACAGTCTTATTGGGTTTCCCTTGTATGTGATGAATTGCTTTTCTCTTGCTGCTTTCAAGATTCTCTCTTTCTCTTTGACCTCTCTTTCTCTTTGACCATCTGATTAGTAAGTGTCTTGGGGTATGTCTATTTTGATCTATTTTCTTTGGGGTACGTTGCACTTCTTGGATCTGTAATTTTAAGTCTTTCATAAGAGTTGGGAAATTTTCAGTGATAATTTCCTCCATTAGTTTTTCTCCTCCTTTTCCCTTCTCTTCTTCTGGGATACCCACAACATGTATATTCGTGTGCTTCATATTGTCTTTCAATTCCCTGAGTCCCTGCTCATATTTTTCTATTTTTTCCCCTATATATATTTTTTCTTGCCGGATTTCAGATGTTCCATCCTCCAGTTCACTAATCCTATCTTCTGTCTCTTCTACTATGCCTTTCATTCCCATAAGTTCTGTGATTTGTTTTTTCAGACTTCCCATTTCTTCTTTTTGTTCATTCCTTGCCTTCTTTATATCCTCCCTCAATTCATTGATTTGGTTTTTGATGAGGTTCTCCATATCTGTTTGTATATTCTGAATTAATTGTTTCAGCTCCTGTATGTCATTTGAATTGTTGGTTTGTTCCTTTGACTGGGCCATATCTTCAATTTTCCTAGTGTGATTTGTTATTTTTTTGCTGGCGTCTAGGCATTTAATTACCTTAACTAGTTTATTCTGGAGATTGCTTTCACTTCCTTTACCTAGGGTTTTCTTGCTGGATGGATTTGTTGTCTATCTGTTCTTTGACACTCAGTTCAGCTTATTTTGGACCTCTAGCTTAGGTTTTGTTTAACAGAGGATAATTTTTCAGTTCTTGTTTTCTTGTTTCTTTCCCTGCTTGTATGGTGCCTTCCCCCCCACCCCTCTACCCCCACCCCCACACCCCTCCACCCCCACCCCCCCACCCCTCCACCCCCACTGCCCCCACCCCCGCTTAGGAGGGTCTGCTTAGGTATTATAGACCCCAGCTGGATTTTCCTAGGCCAAACTGGCCTCCTACCAGGAGGAAAGAGTCACCTGCATCAGTTTTCCCTGAGGGGGAGACCCAGCAGGTAGAAAGACTTTCCTGTGAAATCTCTGGACTCTGTTTTTCTTATCCTGTCCAGTTTGTGGCGCTTATCTGCCTGCAGGTCCCACCAGCATAAGATGATGTGGTACCTTTAAGTCTGGCAGACTCTCTCTGCTGGGGGCGTGGTGGAGATGGAGGAGAGGTTGTAGGCTGGTTTTAATGGCTTCAAATTACCAAGCCCTGGTGTCTGAGCTCCTTAAGGGAGGGATTCCACCTGAGTTGGGCTTCACCTCTCCCCTGGGGGAGGCAGAGGCTCCAGACAAGCCGTCAAATGAGTTTGTTGCTGCCTATGCCTGGGGCAGTTGCAGCCTGAGAAGTCCTGCTACTGTATCCAAAGGCAGTCAAGCCTTTGTAGAAACACAGCCACAAAAACCTGTTCCCTTTTTTTTTTTTTCTTTTTCCGCCAGCCCTGTCCGCTTGGCGCTGGGGCAAAAATGAGCGACCTTTGCTTTGACCAGGTTCACCTGAGCTGGGGGCCTATTTTTAGTAGTCAGAATTTGTTAATTAATTTCACGATTGGTGTTTGGTTGGACTCAGCCCCTGCTGCTGGTAAAGTCTCTTTCCTTTCCCCTTTGGGAAGTAGCCTGTGGGGCAGGGGCTCTGGCCACAGCGGCTTGGGGAACTCACAGTTCTGGGGGGGGGGGCTCGCAGCCAGTCCAGCTGGTCCAGACTGGGGTACGCTGTGTGTCTGGTCACTGATGTGGCCCCAGGAGTTGTTCTGTACTGTTTCAGGTTATTTAGTTGTTGTTCTGGAGGACGAACTAAATTGCGCACATTGCTAAGCTGCCACCTTGGCCTGGAATCTCAATTGCATATATATTTTTCAATTAAAAATGTTTTAAAAAAATAAATAAATGTAGGTAGTGGCTATTCCTACCAATACAGAGACCCTATCCCATTAGGAAGTGACAAGGCTTACAAACTAACTACATTTACAAAATTGTTGTGTGCAAAAACACCACGCACTGTTTTACATTTTATCCCTCCTTTTATAAATTCCTTTCAGAATTAAGAAAAAAAAATCACCTGGCCATGGATGTGAGGATTTATCTCTAGGCTCTCAATCCTATTCCATTAGTGTATATATCTACCCTTATGCCAGTTCTACAGTATTTTAAATTACTGTAGCTTTTTAGTAATCCAGAAGTGAAATCCTCCAACTTTGTTCTTTTTTCAAGATTTCTTGGCTAGTTACAGCCCCATGCAATTCTATGTGAATTTATTAGCTTTGCCATTTCTGAAAAAAAAAAGAAGCTGCTGGAATCTGATAGGAATTGCATTGAATTTATAAATCACTTAAGGCAGTACTAACATCTTAATATCAGTCTTCCAATCCATGTGCGTAGGATGTCTTTCCATTTATTTAGAATTTTAATTTCTTTCAGCCATGTTTTATAGTTTACAGTGTGCAAGTCTTTCACTTCTTTGGCTAAATTTATTCCTAGGTATTTTATTCTTTAAGATGCTATTGTAATTGTAATTGCATCTTGATTTTCTTTCCAGACTGTTAGAGTTGTATAGAAACCCAACTAACTTCTTTGTGCTTACCTCATATCCCTGCATTTTCTTGAATTTATTAGTTCTATCAGCTTTGTGGATTCCTTGGATTTTCTATATGCAGGATCATGTCATCTGCAAAAAAGAAAATATGACTTCCAATGTGCATGCCTTTTATTTCTTTCTCATCCGTAACTGCTCTGACTAGAACTTCCAGTACAATGTTGGATAACAGCAGTTACAGAGGGTATCCTTGTCTTGTTCCTGATCTTATGGGGAAAGTTTTGCTCTTTCACCACTGAGTATGATATTTATTGTGCGTTTTTCATTTAACCCCTTTATTACATTAACAAAGTTCCCTTTCAGTCTTAGTTATCTGAGTGTTTTTATCACAAAAGATGTTTTATTTTGTCAAATGCCTCTTCTGCATCAATTGAGATGATCAGGTGTTTTTGCTTTCATTTTATTAATGTGCTATACCACGTTGATTGGTTTTCTTATGTTGGCCATCCTTGCATTTCTTGAAGTAATCCCACTTGGTCATGGTGTACAATTCTTTTAATATACCATTGGATTAGATTTGCCAGTATTTTCTTGAAGATTTTTGCGTTTCTACTCATTAGTGATGATGGTCTGTAATTTTATTTTGTTGTGTGGCCTTTATATGGCTTTGGAATCAGGTTAATGCTGGCCTTACAGAAGGAGTTATAAAGTAACCACTCCTCTTGTATTTCTGAAAAGTTTGAGAAGAATTGGTGTTAAATCTTTAAATGTTTGGTAGAATTCAGCAGTGAAACCATCTGGTCCTAGACTTTTCTTTGTTGGAAAGTTCTAAATTACTGACTCAATTTCATTACTCCATATAGGTCTTTTGAGATTTTTTATTTTTCCTTGTGTCAGATGAGGTAATTTGTATGTTTTAAAAATTTGTCCATTATATCCAGGTTTTCTAATTTGTTGGCATATAATTGTTTACAATACCCTCTTGTAAAATCCTTTCTATTTCTGAATGGTCAGTAGTAATGTTCTCACTTCCAGTTTTAATTTTAGTTATTTGTGTCCTCTTTCTTTGTCAGTGTAGCTAAAAGACTGTTAATTGTATTGCTCTTTTCAATAACCCAACTTTAGGTTTCATTGATTCTCTCTATTGTTTTTCTATCTTCTACTTCATTTATATCTGCTCTAATCATTATTCCCTTCCTTCAACGAACTTTGTCCTTAATGTGCTCTTTTTGTTCTAGTTTCTTAAGGTGTAAAGTTAGATTTATGGTTTGTGATCTTCCTTCTTTTTTAATATACACATTTAGAATTACCCTTTCAGCGCTATCTTTGCTGCATCCCATAAGTTTTGGTATATTTTGTTTTCACTTGTGTTTGTCTCAAGATATTTCCTAATTTTGTGATTTCTTCATTGATCCATTGGTTGTTTAATAGTGTGTTGTTTAATTTTCACATACTTGTACACTTACCTGTTTCCTTATTTATCTAGCTTTATTCCAATGTGGTCTGTGAAGGTACTTTGATTTCAATATTTTTACATAGACTAAGATCTGATTTGTGGTCCAAATGTTTTACGTGCACTTGAGAAGGACGGGTTTTCTGCTGTCACTGCCTGGAGTGTTCCATATATGTCCATTAGGTCTAATTAATTAATTTAATGTTGCTCAGGTCCTCTATTTCTTTATTGATCTTCTTGTTCAGATGTTTCACCAACTATTGAAAATGTTATACTGAAATCTCCAACTATTATTGTAGAACTATTTCTTTCTCCCTTCAATTCTGTCTTTTTTTTTTTTTTTTTGCATGGGCAGGCACCAGGACTCAAACCTGGGTCTCCAGCATGGCAGGTGAGAATTCATCACTCCGTATAGGTCTTTTGAGATTTTTCCATTTTTTGTGTCAGATTAGGTAATCGGTATGCTCTAAAAATTTGTCCATTATATCCAGGTTTTCTAATTTGTTGGCATATAATTGTTCACAGTACCCTCTCATAAAATCCTTTCTATTTCTGATGGTGGCACTGAGCCACAGTAACACAGCTCTAATTCTGTCAATTTTTGCTTTATATTTTGGGAGTCTGTTGTGAGGTGTATATGTGTTTATAATCATCATGTCTTCTTGCTGAGTGAAACTTTTATTGATATATAATACCCTCTTGACACTGTCTCTTGAAATGTTTTTTTGATAGTCTATTTTGTCTGGCAATACTGGAATCACTTTAGCTCTCCTTTGATTACTGTTTTTGCACTTAAAGTGAGTTTTTGGTAGACAGCATATAGCCAGATCGTGCTCTTATCATCCAATCTACCAACCTGCCTTTTAATAAGGGAGTTCAATCCATTGACACAAGGTAATAATTGAGAAGGAAGGATTTACCTTTCTCATTTAGCCATTTGGTTTGTTTTCTAGTATGTTTTTTATTCCTCATTTACTCCATTATTGCTTTTTTTCTTTTTGTGTTTTGTTGCTTTACTATAGTGTACCCTGTTGAATTCCATCTCCCCTTTCCTCTTTATCTTTCAGTTATTTTCTTTGTGGTTACCTTTGTAAATCAATTAACAGCTTAAATACTAGTAAACTAGTTTGAATAGTTATAACCTAGTTTCAGCAATACACAAAATCTCTATATACCTCCACCCCCCTGCTTTATGTTGTTATCGTCTCTAATTACATTTTTATATACTTTATACCTAGTAACATAGATTTAAAATGTGATCTTCCATATTTGCCTGCTAAGTCCAATAGGGGGCTAAAAACAAAACAAAACAAAATGCAATAAATAATATATGACTTTGTATTTATTTATGTAGTTACCTTTGCCAATGTTCTTTATCTCTTCTAATGATTTCAAATTACTGTCTTGTGTCCTTTTACTCAGCCTGAAGGACTTCATTTAGTATTTCTTGTAGAGCATGTCTTCTCTAACGACTCTTTCAGTTTTTTATTTTTTGAAAAGATATCTGTAAATACCTTAATTTCTTCTTCTTCTTCCTTTTTTTTAAAAGTGCATGGTCTGGGAATTGAACCCAGGTCTCCGGCAAAGCAGGCAAGAACTCTGCCACGGAGCCACCAGTGCACTGTCCCTCCTTCATTTTTGAAGGCTAATTTCTCTGGATATAGAATTCTTGGTTAATACGTCATCCTCCTCTGTTACCTGGCCTCCATGATTTCTGATAAGAAATGCACTGTTAATTTTACTGGGGATACACTGCTCTCTTACTGCTTATAAAATTCTCTGTCTTTGGATTTTGACCATCTCACTATAATTTATCTTCATGTAGATCTCTCAGAGTCTATCCCACTTGCAGTTTGTTGAACTTTCTGGGTGTGTATGTTCATGTCTTTCAACAGATTTGGGAAATGTTCAGCTATCCTTTCTTCAAATATTTTTTATGCCTCTTCCTCTCTCGTCCTTCAGGGTCTCTAATAATGCATAGACTGGTATGCTCACGGTGTCCCAGAGGTCCCTCGGGCTCTGTTCACTTTTCTACATTTTTTTTTCTGCTCCTCACATTGCATAATTTCAATATTCTTCAAGTTCACCAATGCTTTTTTTCTGCCTGTTCAAATCTGCTGTTGAGTGCGTCTAATGAGGTTTCCATTTCAATTAAGGCAGCTTGCTGCTCCAACATTTGTTTGCCTCTTTTTATAATTTCCATATCTTTATTTTGTTCAGACAATGATTTCCTAATTCCCCTTAGTTCCTTGTATTTGGGTTTAACTCTTTGAACATATTAAAGACAGTTGATTTACAGCCATTGACTTATAGTTCCAATGTGTGTTCTGCTTCAAGGATGGTTACAGATAATTCTTTTTCTTCCTGTGAAAGGCAGCATTTTCCTATTTCTCTTTATCTTTGGTAATTTTTTGAGGGAAGTGGACATTCCGAGTACAAGGTTGTTATAACTCTGGAAATCTAGTTCTCCCCTCCTCGGGGTTGCCAGCTTTTTGCTGTTTGTCACTGTTGCAGAGGACCAGAGCTGTCATCTGTGACTTTTCAGGAAGGGTGACTGCCCTCGGAGACGGCCCCCAGTGAGCTGAAGTAGCTGATCAAAACCTGTATCAGTGATTAGATCAATGTCCCCAGAATTTGGAGGACTAGGACTTTGGCTGCAGCTCCCACTACTCCTGCCATGTGGCCTAGGGAGGTAGGTTAAACCTAGCAGTGGATTTAACCCACTGCTGCTGGATAGTTAAATTCACTGCTGCTTACTGCAGTTTACCAGCCTCTACCTCCAGCCTTTCTCTGGAAGCTTCAAAGTGTCCAAAGTCACAGAATGGTTGATTCAGACTGTTCCTAAAACTCTGATTCGAGAGTGCCACAGTTGTTTTGCTGGAGGGACTGATTTCCAGAGCATCCAACTCTACCATTTTCCCACAGTAGTCCCCCACATAATTATATTTTAAATTTTGCCAATGAAAATGTTGTGGAATTTGTTTTCTCTCTCATAAAAGAGAAAGATGCTTATGGTGTCCCAGAGGTCCCTCGGGCTCTGTTCACTTTTCTACATTTTTTTTTCTGCTCCTTACACTGCATAATTTCAATATCCTTCAGGTTCACTAATGCTTTCTTCCGCCTGTTCAAATCTACTGTTGAGTGCATCTAACGAGGTTCCCATTTCAATTAAGGCAGTTTGCTGCTCCAACATTTGTTTGCCTCCTTTTTATAATTTCCATATCTTTATTTTGTCTGTGTCTCCTTAACTGACACAGCAAACTATAAGACCCATCTCTTAAAAATATTTTCCCAAAAAAGTGGAATTAATGCCAATTTCCCTGTAATGATAAATTAGCATTCAGGAAACGATATGACTCTCGAAATAAAAAAATATTGGGCGGAATCACTCAGGCCAACCTATAACATTGCACCTCCAAGTTTGAGAACAATGAATGATCTATTTTGGTGATTTGGAAGTAGTTCAGACAATGGGAGATTTAATCACTTTTGAATGTTTAAAACTAAGAGTGATTGTTAATTTTCATAATCGGCTTGATTATTTTTTTCTCAGCCATTTGAGATCACTGAAATCTATAGCTCTTCCTAGCTTTGGGTTCCTTCCTTTTTCTGCAAAAGACTCTTGCATCCATGACTGAATTGCACAGAGCTCAACAAAGAAACAGTATGCACTTCTCTGTTTCTAGGCAAAGTTACAGTCAAAATCAGTATTTCCCTTTCCTTCATTCTATACCTTTGCACAAATTATTTTCTTTTCTCAAGTTACTAAAATCCACAAGGCCCACGGATCGGTACATCCTCTCCCTTCTCCAGCCCCTTCTGGAGGAGGGAGGTTGGTGGTCATTACTTTTCAGAGTGTGGCTGAAACCAGGTTCTCTCTAAGAGGCCAGGGAAGGAAGCGAACAGAAAATACAATAGAAATAGGTACAATTCTTTGAGGAACTGCAATCAAGGATAATGACAGAATCTAAATTCTGCACGGTGGGTGTTGGAAGAGGAAGTACTTGGGGGGGGGGGGCTTTTCCACAACCTCCTGGGCTCCTGGGGCTCAAGCTACATTTGGGAGCCATTTGCTACATGGACTCACAGGTGAAGAAATAATCGGAAGAGTGTAAGTTAGAAGAAAAAACCCACAAGCAAAGACAGGCTGGGTTTGGGTGATACTGAAAAAGCCTGCTGGATTGGAGAGAAACAGCAGGGTAACAGTGGTTTAGGGAGCTGAAGCAAGGGCAGCTCTGAGTTGATGGGGGTGAGGCCAGGACACCACTGTAGAGAAGGATGTAAAGACAAGAGAAGGAAGAGACTGGGGCCAGGAAGTCCAGCAGGGAGCCCAAATGGGTGACAAGGACCTGGCTAGCATGCTGGCCCTGAGAGGAGAAATAATGGGGAGACAGAAAGATGGTTGGGACACAAAAATGAAGAGCTGGTACTAGGCTGGGCACTGAGGGAGGGAAAGAGGGGATGGTACACTGACCACCAAGTGCAGCTGGGAGGGTGGCAAGGGGAGGCAGAAAGAGAATAAAAATAGAGGCTTGGGAGCCTCGGTGAGAAGAGGGGTCCCAGTGAGAGGCTGTGAGAAGTTGGTGGTCGCAGGTCTGTCATCACACCATCCCAGGCACAGGCAGCCCTGCCTCTGCCTTCCAAGAACCCACCAGCACTGGTGTCAGCGAGGAGACCCCAGTGCACACAGGATGCCAGGAACATGTCGCCAATCAGGGCCACGGGACAAGTAGGCTGTCCCCATCACAGCTGCCCCCAGCCTGTCTTCCAGACAGTGTTACCCTCCTTCCCTAGCTGCTTTACCAGAAAGCTCCTGTGCTGGTTTGAAATGATGTATGTACTCTAGAAAAGCCATGTTTTAATCCTAATTTCATTTTGTAAAGGCAGCTGTTTCTTCTAATCCCTGTTCAGTGGTGTATGTTTGAAACTGTAATTAGATCATCCCCCTGGAGATGTGATTTAATCAAGAGTGGTTGTTAAGCTGGATTAGGTGGAGACATGTCTCCACCCTTTTGGGTGGGTTTTGATTAGTTTACTGGAATCCTATAAAAGAGGAAACACTTTGGAGAATGAGAGTGATTCAGAGAGAGCAGAGTAGAATGACATAGCCATGAGAAGCAGAGTCCACCAGCCAATGACCTTTGGAGATGAAGAAGGAAAATGCCTCCTGGGGAGCTTCATGAAACAGGAACCAGGAGAGAAAGCTAGCAGATAATGCCGTGTTCACTATGTGCCCTTCCAGATCAGAGAGAAACTCTGTGTTCACCATGTGCCTTTCCACTTGAGAGAGAAACCCTGAACTTCATCAGCCTTCTTGAACCAAGGTATCTTTCCCTGGTGCCTTAGATTGGATATTTCTATAGACTTGTTTTAATTGGGACATTTTCTTGGCCTTAGAACTGTAAACTACTAATTTATTAAATTTCCCTTTATAAAAGTCACTTCGTTTCTGGTATATTGTATTCTGGCAGCTAGTAAACCAGAACAGCTCCCATAGATCCCCCGGAATTTGTCCTCTGGTCCTTGATTCCTTACAGGAATACCCCCATCTCTATCCCAATAATTACAGGGGTTTATTGGTACCTAAATCAACCCTCAGTAACTGCTCCGCTGAATGGAGAAAAATGTTCAGGTTTCCCCCATCCAAGGAGCAAACATGTTCTTTGCCCTTCACTTTCCCTCCCTGTCCCCGAAGTACCTTTCCTGTTCCCATGCTTCCTTTTATTGCTACACTTTTCTGAGGAGTCTCATGCATTCTTACCTCCCTCGTGCCCCATTTGCAGCTGAAACACCTCCACCTGGCTTCTGTTATCACCTCTCCCTCAAGAAGGCAAACACTCCTGTGCTCCCTCAGGGCAGAGCCTTGCCCTTTTCCTGCCTTACTCACGCACCTGAACTTGCCCAGGTGTGCAGGTCACTGCCCCGCCCCCACGCCACCCTGATCAGTGTTTTCCAGTGTACAATGGCTGCTGTCCTGGAGCCATCCTTGGCCAGAGCCAATATATGGCTCAATAAACATTCACAGGATTAGGTAGGTTGTCTATAAGATGCACTGTTCTCTCCCAAGTGCTCACTGAGTGAGGTCGAATGACTGTTGAATAAATTAGTTGCTTGGGTAGAATGGAAAATGTTTATGTTTCCTATTTGGAAAAAGTACATGTCCCCAAACCACACTGACTATGTGTATAGTCTATGTACAGCTTACAACAACCACAACAAAAGTAGCCCTGTGGCTTAAAATACTACACCTGACCCAGAAGCTTTTGAGCCACTGGTCTAGAAATGAAGAACTCCGGCCCCGGCACTCTGTTGTCCAACAACCCTGGGTGCTGCAGGGACCTTGTCTGTATAAAATAACCTAGGCAAATTGCCACTCTACAAGTGGCAGTGGCCCTTTGGGGGAGCAGAGAGGCCTAGGTGCAAGGAAAGTGGTCCCTCGTGCCCACCATTACATCTGCAGATATTCTGGGCTGGTGCTGGGCGGCAGGGCAGATGCACGAGTGACATGCAGCACGTGTGCAGACATGCCACA
Organism: Tamandua tetradactyla; assembly: GCF_023851605.1. NCBI lineage: Eukaryota > Metazoa > Chordata > Mammalia > Pilosa > Myrmecophagidae > Tamandua > Tamandua tetradactyla. Next base: position 54,740,104 of record NC_135335.1, on the reverse strand, counting down.
CACTGGGCCACAGGAACTTGACTGAGCCTTTTATGGAGCCACCTTTGCTTAATGCACGTGGCAACTCCCCAAGCTGGTACCTTTCCTATTCCCACTTCACTCACAAACAGACCAACTAATTCCAGCGGTGCCTTTTAGCCACCAGAGAAGCAGACGGGCAGACAGAGGTCTTGGCATACTAATGGGGAAAAACTGATAATCCAATGGCAATTGGATTATCCAATCCTCCCTCTCTCTCTTTCCAGGGACCGGAGCTTAGAAAGCCTGAGGACCTGGCCATGCTCACACAGCAAGGAAACCCTATCCCTCAGATGCTTCCTCTTTCATGCTGCAGCTTTTTGGAGTTTGAACGAGTCTTTTATATTTTGATTTTGAACTCCTGTTCCTTTAGGCATGGAAGAGCCAACGGACACTGGCTGAGAGTCCCAGGCAGTTCTGGAGAGTCCCAACTTCTCAGAAGGCCTGCAGATTTCAGACAGCCATTTGATTTGGAAGTCATCTTTAGCACCTTACCTATGTCTCAGGCATGGTCCAGAAGGTTCCCATCAACATGTAAGACCCTGCAGCTCTTTGTGTAACGTGGAGGTGACATCTCTGAAAGTGCACTATTCAAGCCCATCCTGCCAAGGGCTGTCGAGGGGAAATTACAATGCAGCCAGGAAACCAGGTTTCAGTATTGCAGCTACCTGCCTCGGCAAGGATAAAACAGTTCCAATCCAAGGATATGGATGGGCTAAATGTGGAAAGGAATGCCCACACAAGAACAGCCTGACCCTTCCAGCTGCTGGATTGTACCCAAAAGATCTAAAGGACAAAAGGCCAGGCTTATTGGACAGATAACACTTTCCAGGTTACTTTGGATCCACCCCAAAACCTCTTCTTACTTCCTTTTAATCATTTCTAACCTTCTCCCCCTTTGTTGTTCCCAAGTGTGTGTGTGTGTGTGTGTGTGTGTGTGTATATATATGTGAGGGTGCAGGTAAAGGAGGTCTGGGGTCTGCAGGGAGGGCAGGACTGTGGGGACAGACACAGGAGACAGTGCCAGAGGACAAGGGGAAGGGGGAGGGGCTAGCAGGATTTGGGAAGTGAGGGCAGGACACAGGGAAAGGACATCAGAGGTAGCAGGCAGGCAAAGAGGGAGAGGAGGGTCCAGGAGCCAGTGGGGGGGGGGGGTGGGAGGACTGCTGAGAGAGAGAGGGCCAGGAGAGCTCCCTGGGATGGGGGTCAACAGGGAGAGGGTGAAGGAGGGGAGTAACTGCAGGGGGGAGTACCTGGGTGGCATAGGTAGGTAATTGCACAGAGAGTCCCTGGGGGTGGGCGGGTAGGTAATTGAATGGAAGGGGGTCACTGGCAGCAGTAGAAAGTGCTGGTCGGTAGGAGATTGGAGGGGTAACTGCAGAGAAAGGGCTCGGAGCTCCGGGATCTAAGTGAGAGGGTGCCGAGGCGGGGTGGGTGGAGCGCTAACAGGGCTCTGTCGTCCGGGATTGCAGGCAAAGGGCACCCTGGGTGGGGTAGGGAGACTGCAGGCCGAGGGCTCCGGGGTCCCGGATCGCAGGGAGACGGCGCGGGGGGCAGAGTGGGTAACCGCTGCGAGAGGGCGCGGGTCCCGAGCGGTCGCTACCTGTGCACGTAGTGGACGAGGAACATGGCCAGGAGGACCCTGTTGGGCCAGCGCTGGAGGCGCTCGGCGGGCGCGCGGGCGCACACGAGCAGGGGCACCGCGAGCGAGGGTAGCTCCTGCAGCGCCCAGGCGGAGCGCGCAGGCACCCGCCAGGAGAGGCTCGGCGAGAAGTAGCGGCCGTAGGACGTGCCAAAGTGGCCGACGAGCGGCAGGCACAGGATGCCCAGCCCGCTCTGCAGGTAGGCGAGGGCGTCCAGCAGCCGTTGCTCCATCAGCATCACTGTCGCGAGGCAAGCGGCGCGCGGCCAGCGGGTGGTACCGGCGGCCTCCGCGCGCTCCATGGCCCGACCCGGCGCGGCGGGGGCATTTAGAGCAGCGGCGGGGGGCGGAGGCGCCGTCACCTGAGCCGCGTGCCGGCGCGGATGCGGGAGGCACAGCCGTCGGACTGAGCCTCCAGTGCCAGCCGCGGGGAGGGGCTCCGGGTAGGGGGCGGGGATTCGGGGCGGGGCTTGCCAGCCAATCCCGTCCCCGCCCGAGTGCGCGCCCCACCCCCCACTCCGGCTCCGCGCACGCGCCGATACCCAGGCTGTCCGCAGCGCTGCCTGAACCCGCGTGAAGAAACCTTCGGGACCTGTCTGTGGGATCGCTTCCCTCCTTAGAGCTGCCGGTGGTGCCCTCTCGTTCTTTTTCGGGACGACGGGCTGAGGTGCCCTTTACTTATTATTATTTTTTAGGACCCCTGCAGGCGCATCGGAGGACGAGTCTCGGACGCGTGGGGCCTTGTCTTCTAGCCCGGAAGTGGCGTGCGGTCGGTGTCGGCTGTGGCGGGCAGCTGTTTGCGGACAGCGTGGGCAGCGGCGTGTGCAATGGGGCGGCGGTCGCGGATCCGGTGGCTCCAGCAGCAGCATCAGCAGCGGCGGCCCGAGGGCGCAGAGGACGCCACCGAGGGTGGCGGGAAGCGCAATAGTGCGGTAGGACTCGAGGTGCGGCGGGCGGGCCCTGGAGCTCCGCGTGGGGCATCCTCGACCCTCGCGGCGGCAGCTAGGGCTGCTCCTCGGAGGCTTGGGGGTTGACGCTCTTTTCTTTCCTCAGGGCTGGGAAGACGGATACCCCGAGATCGTCAAGGAAAATAAGCTGTTTGAGCACTACTACCAGGAGCTGAAGATCGTCCCCGAGGGCGAGTGGGACCAGTTCATGAAAGCGCTTAGGGAACCCCTCCCGGCCACTTTCCGGATTACCGGTTACAAGAGGTGGGGAGTTTGACTATTTCTTCCGAAGTTGGGGCTAACTAGGGTGACCAGGTTAAGAAAATTGTATGTGTGTGCCGTTTTCCCCGAGACGCGCTACAGAATCTCTTCACTTCAGCGGTATGCATTCTATGGATTCTAAATTACGGAAGCGTTGAGGAGGGAACACAGCCCAATGGAGTAGGTCAGGGAAGTACTTTTCTACTTAAAGTTGCAAGTGAGAGACTAGAGGAAGAAGAAAAATCCAAACTGGGAAAGGTTCGGCTCCTGGGGATTGGTGAGCTGAGGATGATTAGCCCTTTGGAACTTAGGGGAGTTTGTGACCTTATATCCGTACTTTAAGATCTTTGTAATCACATCTATTCAAGGTAAGTTGCCAGTACAAATGAAATAGTTGGTATATTTAGGCAGGAAGGAAAGGATAGTTTTGTATTTAGCTTATTACAGTTTGGCAAGCAAAGATGAGGATTGTTACAATTTTGAAGGGCTACTCTTAAATGGCCAAAGAATATCTTTTTTTCGTGCTAAATTGGTCTTTAAAAGCACTTATGATCTGAAGAAAATATAATGTGTTAAATTAGTTTTACAGGTCATTTTGAAATATGCTTGTTTTTCAATAGTCATGCGAAAGAAGTTCTCCATTGCTTAAAGAACAAGTATTTCAAGGAACTGGAGGACCTGGAGGTGGATGGTCAGAAAGTTGAAGTTCCTCAACCGCTAAGTTGGTAGGTAAAACAAGTCTTGGTTATGTCTGATCTCTTTGGGATTTGAATTTTTGCCCACTTAAGTATATTTATTGGTAATGCATTTGCTAATAGCTTGAAAGAACCTGCATCTACTGTCCAGACATTCTAATGTCCTTTTACCCAGTGCTTTCATTGACATTTACATCATTGTAGAAGTTCTTATACATGATGTGCAGCTTTCTGTATTTGAGCGTGAGTGGAATGACACTCTCCTACCCAAAAGAAGATTTCTGAAGACAAGAGGTTAAATCAGCGACAGCCACTGTTTTATTCTTTCTCGTGAGAAAGGGCATCCACCAAACAAACAGAAGCAGCAATTGCGTTGGCTTTGCCCAGTAACATGGATTATATAGGCCCCCTGACACAATTGTCCCCGCCCCCTGCTCACCGGTTCCCCATTGGCTGGGAGTTGTGGGTTTACAGTCCTGAGTGCGAAAGCTAATCCAATTAGGAAGAGACAATGACCCTCCCTTAGGAAGATCTAAGGTTACAGTTATAGCCCCCTTATAGACATGGATTCGGGAAAATGGACTGGCCTAGAGGGATGCGAATCTTAGCCTGTGCTTATTGGGATTTAAACAAGGAACCAGGATGTGGGAAGTTGGGCAAGCAGATCTGATCCATTTTGTTTCTTGAGAAGAGGCCATTTTCTCTATTTCCCTCAAGTCCTTCAGTTTGGTTGGTTCTTCTTAGTAGATCCAGCCCCTTTCCTTCATTTATGACACCACTTCCATCATTTCCATTTAAAGCTTTTACATCAAAACTATTTCACGTGGCTTCTTTCTATAGGGAAAGGACAAACCTAGACTCACAAAGGGTTGCCACAATATGTTATCTTCCTATATTCCCCAACACAGACTTCCCCAGCTGATTACATCTTCTTACAGCCTCAAGCGCACAGTCATATTCCTGCTTGAGTCATTTTCTGAGCCAGTCCTTTTATTCACCTGTCCTGGAGACCACCTGTTTTTAATGGCCTGGGTCGTCTCATTTGTGTGAAGGTGATCCCTTGTTCCCATCCTGGCCAAGCCTGTCTTGTGCAGCCCTGGAGAACTCAGAGGTACCAAGCCCTCGGTTTGTTTATGAATGTGAAAGTTGCTGAGACAAATTATTGTGGTTTCACACTTAAGCTGATCTACTTGAAGGCACTGAGAGTTCTCAAAAATGGAAAAAAAGGCTTACGTTTTTCACTGATTGCTATAAAAATATATACTTGACAAGCATTTTCTGAGTTTTTGACTGTTGAGGTATACAGTTTTCTCTCCTATTTAGATATCTTTCAGTGAACACCAACTAAGACCAGGTTTTCAGTACTCCCGGGCTCTTGATTTGCTTTTCTCTTTTTAGATGTGCATTTGGATTTTCAATGTCTATATCACAGACATCCACAGAATATACCTTCTGAATGAATGCTGAATAGCCAAATACTAAAATCAGTACTCTACCAATTTAAAAACCAGACATCACTACCATAGAATGCATTTCTGGGATACAAGGATAAATCTGCAATTTCATGCAAAAAATTAAATTGTAGTTTTTCTTTTAACTAAGCATTTTCATTTGATTTTAAAAGCTTGAGCATTATAGTACAGTATACAAGTCAGGTGCTGGATATCTGTTGGTTTTCATTAATTGCATGTGCCCTGTACTGAGGTCTGGAGAAGGATGATACTTTTTCGGTGCTCTCTGGTGATATGTGGCATTGCACTGGTGAGGTCACATCACATGACTAAGCTTTTCTCCTCGTAAACTCAGTTATAGACTTTTTTCCTTTTGGTGCCTTGGTTGGAAGGTTTGACTGAAAACACTGAAACTGTTCATGAGTAGTCTCATAAACTGAAGCTTATGCCCAACTTGAAGTAGAGGTCATATGGTATTTTCAGAAGCAGGTTTAATGAAATTTTTGTTGTGTTCATTCTTATTTCTCATAATTTTGCATATATTTGCTGCTTTGTGTAATCACTGGAAAACGTCAGTTCCTTAAATCTTGAGTCCAGAGATGAGATGATGGGGTAATTGGCTTTTTAGTAGGAATCCTATATGAAAGGGTTGCATTCTCAGGGCACATCATATTCGTGGTAGTTGTTTTTTTTTTTGGAGGTTCCAACAAACTGAGAAATCATGGGTAGTTAATAATTCTTGCTGTTATTATCCCTATATTCTGGTTAAAACTATTTTTTAATCAGCCCTGTTAATATTTAACAGTTACTTTTCCATTGTGTTTGTTTGTACATGATGAGACAATTCCCGAAATCTCCTTAAAAGCCCTGTAGGTTGCCTTTGGTTGAAGAATGAAGATAAATCACTCTGCCAAAAAGCCAGTAGTTCTCATTTGTTATATTTATGAACACAGAGCTGAAGGGTGTGAACAAAACATTGTTCCTTTTTCTCATAGCATTTCCCATTATGACAATTACATGACAGCTTTATTCTGTAAACATTTTTTCAATCCAGTTCACTTGTTGTATGTGAAATCTCTCAGCAAGCAAGTAAAGCAGAAACTTATCAAGACTTCTAGTTGTTTGGCATTGTCTAAATTGTCTGATCAGCTTGATATGGCTGGAAATAGGTCATATATTTTTCTTAACTGTTTTGGACACTGGAATATAATTTAGGAAAATGTTTTGATTTGGAGCCTGGCAGTGAACTGTTGTGGCCAGTTTAAATCTCTATTCTTTGGTAGAAAATATTTTCATGCATATCGTGACTAGTAAACAATGTTTTAAAATCTTAAATGCTTAATCAAGTTTGCTTCTGTCAAGTAATCACACAGTTTCAAAGCAGTCAAATGCATTATGTTTTCCAGAAGTTCTGGTTTCTTTTTCAATGACGTCACCTTAGCTGCAGTTGGAAACATGGAAATATTGTGAACGTATAATGCTAAATTGAGTTCCCTATTGCACTCAAGACTTAACAAGAAGTGCTGAAACTGTGGGACGCTTTCTCACTTGTGATAGGCTGTGCTCAGGCTGGCACTGAAGTAGTGGAGCCTGGGGTGCGTTGGGTCACATTGGCCTGTGCATTTGTGCGGTTACAGATCAGCAGATAGGTGCAGCTGTGTTTAAGAACAACCTTCTCCGTCAGTGACATCTTCAGCCAAAGAATGTTCAAGGGCAGTCACAGAAAGGGCAGATAGTGCTTCAGTCTTCAGTCTGTGTAAATAATGAGTAACCTAGGAACTCAAATTCATGCTTTAATGGAATTTTTTTAAATATGTAAAACTTTTCAGTACTTTATTGAATTAGTTTGTTTTAGAAATAGTGAGGAATATATATATTTTTAAAATTTGAATCACATGTTTGTCAAAGACCTAAAAGACTGGGAACCCTCTTTGAAACCTCGTCACGTGAGGAGACGTTTGCGCTTAGCCAGGGTTGTAGCCTAGCGTTTGGATGCACTCCAGCAGGAAGCGAGCAGGGTAGAAAGTCAGGGCTCCTTACCAGATATGCCCCCAGCATTTCTTGGCTCCTCTTGTCTACCCTCACTTCTGATCTGAGGGGACTCTTTATCATTCTCGAAGGGGTCTGTGACCCGGAAGTTTAAAAAAAACCTGCCTTCCTGCATTAGTTTGATTTGATGTGATCTGCACCTCAAGTTTAGATGGTTGGTCACGTGGTTGGTTTTCCTCTCATGACCTCTATGCCGTTGTGACCTAGTGAGAGCACAGGAGTCCTCACCTTGCCATCTGATTGGGAGCCTTTCGTCACAGAATTTACAGTAGTTTTGTAGGTAGCACTCATGACCCCCCACCTCCTGACCCCGAGCTCTCCTGCTTTTGACTGGTTTCGGCGTAGTTGTGTCTTTGCTCCTTATGTCCCTGTAACACGGTTGTGGCTGCCTGTGCTTTCAGTTCCTATTCTGGCCTAATGAGGGTGAGCACACTGGATCTCATCTGGTATATGATTTGTAAGAACAGCAGGTTGTAAAGAGGGCACTTATATATACGTAGAACACTTAGAGGTCCTGCTTTCTTTTTTGTCAGGTATCCCGAAGAACTTGCCTGGCACACAAACTTAAGTCGGAAAATCTTGAGAAAGTCTCCACAGTTGGAAAAGTTTCACCAGTTTCTGGTTAGCGAAACTGAATCTGTAAGTAAGGTTTCTTTCGATGTGTCTGTTCCCTGAATGCTGTAACTGGGTGGGTGTTTCCTGGTGAATCTGTAACCATCCCTGTCTGCGCAGGCCTTTGGGGTGAGGCATGTGGCCATCACCCGTGTGTGTGCTGACTGGAACTTCTGATTAGTTACATGTTTGATATTTTGATCAGTTTGTCTGACCATGAAGTTTAATAATAACAGCCACAGTTGTCAATTTAATGTACTTTTTAAATTTTTCATAACTTACTCTTAGTAACTTCAGTGTCCTGTTATATGTATTTGGGGAGTTGTTGCAATGGGGTGAGCAGGGTGTTATTCAAGAGATGACTACTTTGTTTGACAGGATGTTGGTTATTCAAGAGACAACTACTCAATCCACTATTGTTTCTTTTTCTTATAATAAGCTTATAAGGCCAAGTTAGTGGGATAGAGGTTTTAAAATGAAATCAAGCAGGTACAAATACAAATCTGTTTTATTAGAAGTAAGACTTTTAATGCCACTGTTTATCATCTTTATTATTCCGTGCACATGTTGCTCCTATACCCTGCTGGCTTTATTTCAGGCAACCTGGGGAGCACCCAGCCAGCATTTATGCTGGCCCCTCGGCCAAGCCTGTCCCTGCTGGTCCATTCCTGGCACTGGTCCCGACCCCCAGAGGGGCAAGTAGCTGTGCATTCTTGGAAGCCCAGGGGTGGGCCACACATGGCAGAGGGGTTTGGGGCTTAGAGGAGGGAACTGGGTGGGTGCAGAGCCCATGCTCTCAGCCTGGTTCCTCTATACCTCGTGGCCTGCCAGGTGGCTCTGGTTTGCCTGTGTTCCTGGGCTCGGTAGAGACCGCAGGTCCCTCCGTGCTGTAGTAATCAGCACATGGCTAGTGGCTACAGAGCAGCCGGGCCGGCATATGCCCCATGGCCACTGCAAGCAGGGCCTGTTCTCAGCACCTCATTTCTCCTTCCCTCTTGAGTAAACAAGACCCCCAATAACTGGCACCTAGGAGACGCCCAGTGACTCTTTGATCCCCTCGCGCTGCTTCTCCAGAGCAGATTCAAAGCGATAGCTCCAGCCTGTCCTTTTACAGCCCTAGCCCTGAGCAGTTTTGAATACCCCCCTCACCTGCTCCCCACCTCCCGCTCACTAACACCTTGGAGCAAACAACAAATAAAAGCCCATACCTGCACCAAAGAAGAAGCAGATGGTCCCGCATCTATACTAAAATGTGGAAGCAAAGAAAAGAGCCTGATTGGGTCTTCAAGGCCATCATCACCAGTGAAGTTGAATATAGCAAAACATCACAATTAAAATACACACTAAGATTTTCTTAATAATTCTTGTGGTTTATCCTTCCACCTATCTATTTTTCTGGATCTTTTTCTGAATGTCAGTCCAAGATCCTTTACATCATTAGGCTTCAGGACTATCGGAGTCTGTCCCTGAATGTTTCCTTCCTTGGCCCTTCAACTTTTACAGGTAAGCAGAGGGAGTTTTGTTTAAGTTCATTCCTTTAAAAAAAAAATGTAACACCCAACAAGATTTTGCTGGAAAAGGTGCATCTTTAGTTTAACCAAGAATCCCTTATGTCTCTTTAATCTTTCAACCTCTCCTTGGTTCTGCTATTTGTGTAAATAAATCAGAAAGCAGGCATCTTTTCTGCCATCTCAAATAATGCCAACATTATTGCTCAGAAGTAGTTGGCAGGTCCTATCAGGAGACTCCATAATCCTCCTAGGAGTCCAGTTCCTGAATTCCTACAGGAAAATGCTCCCACATCATAATAATTTTATTTACAAGTTGCTTTACTCTTACTAGTATTAAGTCTGCAATTCCTGCATCTGGCAAAGGATCTATTATAGAGAAACCCAGGCTTTGCATATCAGGTGGTCATATACCACTTTGAAATAGTTCTATTGAACCAGAGACAAAACTAGAAAATTACCAGATTATCAGTAATTCTGGGTAGCTTATTCGAGTCCCTTTTAAGGACTAAAAATTAGTGGATAGTTATAAGCTGTCTTTTCCTTGACCCACCTCAAAAGCTATATTTAAGTCCTGAGATTTGGGTTCATCCAGTTTCATCCCCTGTATAGTGAGGTCTTAAAGATCTCACACAAAGCCAATCCTCATCTGCCCTGTATTTTGGCCAGAATACATCGGGCAGCACAGTGCTTACTTTTGTCCACAGGTACGTTTTTCTTTCCCTTGGTCTGCCAATGTTCCACCAGTCTCCCTCTGGACTCTCCAGGGGAATGTTCTTGGGGAGGGACTTTACGGGTACTCGCTCCCTTTTTCCCCAGCCAGCCCACTGCTTCTACCCTCTCTGAGTCTTGCCTGGGTTCTGTTGTTTTGGCACCGTCTCGCTTCATCCAACTCCAGCCCTTCCCCTTGTGGGAAAAGGGAACCAAGGATTGGAATGTCATGCTTGCTTACCACCAGGCTCGTCAGGATTAATCCCCACCACCAAGGTAGTACTTTAGCCTTTAAAAAAAATTTTTTTTGTCTTTTAATTATTTTATTTTTTTAAATACCAAAAAACACCAAACGCAAACATTCCTATTTTGATCATTCTGTTCTACGTATATAATCAATAATTCACAATATCATCACATAGTTGCATATTCATCATCATGATAATTTCTTAGGACATTTGTATCAATTCAAAAAAAGAAATAAAAAGAAAAAGCAAGGTGATATCTACTTAATAACCTCTAGGATAACCTCTCAACTCTGTTTGGAATCTCTCAGCTGTTGATACTTTATTTTGTCTCATTTCACTCTTCCCCCTTTTGGTCGAGAAGGTTTTCTCAATCCCTTGATGCTGAGTCTCAGCTCAATCTAGGATTTCTGTCCCATGTTGCCAGGAAGGTCCATAGCCCTGGGAGTCAAGTCCCACGTAGAGTGGGGGAGGGCAGTGAGTTTGCTTGTTGTGTTGGCTGGAGAGAGAGGCCACCTCTGAGCAACAGAAGAGGTTCTCTTGGGGGTGACTCTTAGGCCTAATTTTAAATAGGCTTGACCTGTCCTTTGTGGGGTTGAGTTTCGTATGAACAAACCCCAAGACTAGGGGCTCAGCCGATAGCTTTGGTTGTCCACACTGTTTAGCCTTTTTCTTACCTTTGTCAGTGCGCAGAGTTGCCTGGTCACTGTGAGTCAGATTTCCCCTTTCCTCCTTCACAATCAGTGGATCTAAGCACCTGGTTTCGGGTCCTTCTGGCTGCAGGAGGTGGGCCCGCAGTGGTGGAGTTTGAGACTGCTTAATCAGCGTAGCATGCCTTGCTTTCGTGCTCCCCTGGGGTTCCCCTCTAAAGCCTCAGATCCTGGACGAGCCCCCATATTGTTAGAAAGAACGCTGTACCTGAAGGAGAACAAACACTTATGGGAATGTGGAGAAGAAAAGAATTCATTCATGATCTTGCAAGAATGGGTGCCTAACTGAAAAATGGTGCCAGCGTGCCAAACAGTAGAATGCAGAAACTTGTATCTGTACCTAGCCCACATGCCCAGCCCTGTTTCTCCGCTGATTGGATACTCCAAAAGTTACAGCCTGTCTGGATAATCTAACTAATTTGAACTTCCCACCAGAGGTTCCCCTTTTGATGATGTTTTATATTTTAATGACCCTGGCCATTAAGGATATGGTGCCAACTCATAGCTTGCGTCAGAGGCCCTCCCCTTCCCTGCCTGCGTCAGCTTGTGTGAAAGCTAAACTTAGCTTGATTCTTAAATCTAAGAGGAAAAAACTTCCTGGTAATAACTTTCTGTCCTATGCTAGATTCGAGTGCTCATTATTGTTTAAAGCATTTAAATAAATAGCATTGTCCATTTTTGAGAAATGGTCATTTCATTTATAAACTTTCATAAGATGGGAGGTGGGACTGTGGAAGCTTTAAATTCTTTTTTTTTCCTTTACAATTTTAATAATACCTACAATGTAATATAAAATGTTATCATACCTGAATTTCTGATATTCTAACAGTAAGCTTAGTATAGTAGTAATATCCTTAATCATAGCTGCTAGTTTAAAAATCTGTCATGCTTAGTGTGCTGTTTGATAAAACTAATTCATTTATTCTGTGGAAGAGTATATGGTCTGCTTTTCTATTGTATTTGAAAGAATACGCGATACTGACATTTTAATATAGTTGCTGGGTTTTTTTTCTTTTTTTTTTTTAATTTTCTAAGGGAAATGTCAGTCGTCAAGAGGCGGTTAGCATGATCCCCCCGCTGCTGCTCGGTGTTCAGCCTCATCACAAGGTATTGTGTACTGAACAGGAAAATTGGATGGACAGGTTGTTTCCAATAGTGTACCTATTTGTTTCATTTTATTGAAACATTTTTGTCTTGATGTAATTGGTTTTCTTTTCACATTGGCTGAAACAGACTGAGAGCTATATTTTGTTTTATTCTGTTCACCTCTCCTGCGGAGACAACTGTGTTTATCATTTTGTAATTTGGCAGGGAATTATATATATGAGATCCCGCAAAGTGAAATAGATTATGCTGTAGATTCATTCTATTAAGAAATGTATTTAGATCTTGGAATACAAATCAAAATACTAGAATGACTCAACATTTTTTAAATTAAATGTAGAACATTTGATTTCTTAACGTAAAAACATCAAGCATTTTCTTGCTTTATTAATAGATTTTAGATATGTGTGCAGCCCCTGGATCAAAGACTACACAATTAATTGAAATGCTACATGCGGACATGAATGTCCCTTTTCCAGGTATGCACTGAACTTGGTTTTGGAAGGGTAGGAATGCTACTTTGCTGGGTTGTAGAAGAGGAAAAAGATGCAACATTGCCTGAAGTCTCCTATGACATGCAGGTGGGTGTTTGTCAACTGAAGGAAGACTCGGGCATTTTTGTACATATCGTTGGTGGTTCTCAGGCCAGCACATTCATGCCTGTGGAGGCCTGTGGTTTAGAACTCCATATGTGTTATATAGAAGCAGCTGGCATTTTCTTTATTAGGCCTCAGTGGATAGATGTCACAGTTTGAATTTTCAGTTGTAACAATTTCACCTGGTTTTGGACCCCTTGCACCTTGTGTGAAAGACAGCAGTGGAGTGTGGTTGCTTGGGCTGCTGCCATCAGACATCTAGGGACTCAAGTCCTGCCACCATTTGCTAGGCCAGTTAGGTGACATTTAGATGGTCAGGTATGAGATGGGATATCAGTGATTAATTCACAAAAATGTTCAAAGAAGGCAGTGATTGCAGAGGGCTCAGAAAATGCCAGCTATTAGCATAGTATCACAGATGCTACGGGTGCTTCTTTATAGGCATTTTTTAAGAAACGAAAAAAAATATATGTTGGCTACATATTATTCGTTAGTGTCTTTTAATATTTTTATCAACCTTTATCTTGTCCTACTTCCTTTTATGTAAGATAGTTACTCTAGTCCTGTTCTAATGAACTTGCTGATTAGCAGTGGATTTTTAAAGTCCTTTTTTGTGTTATGATATCTTTGCTAAAAAGACTTCCCTGTCTTTATTTTCTCTGAATTTGTTGTAAACAGCCTTCTTATCCAGCAAGAGTGAACTCTCCTTGTATAATTGATCTCTTGTATTATTTTTTGTTTCAAAGAGCAGTATTGAACATTAGGTGTCATTGGAGTGTTGCTTTTTTTTAGAGGTGAGAGGGGAGCCAGTCATGAAAAGTGGTAGTTAGTGCCCAGTAAACTTTCCAGTAGTAGGTCTTACCCAGGTGTACAGGCTCCCAGGTATAAAGATGCAGTTTATGGTTAATAATAGAAAATACATTTTTTTGCACAATAGTACACAAAGAATAATTGTTCAACAAAAGACTCTTTTTTTTTTTTTTTTTTTTTTTTTAAGGAAAGACAGAGAAGGAAGGAAGGATGGAAGGAAGGAAGGAAGAAAGGGAAACATTTTTAAACATTTTCTTGTTTTTATTATATTTTGTTTGTTTGTTTGTTTTTTACATGGGCTGGGGCCGGGAATCGAACCGGGGTCCTCCGGCACGGCAGGCAAGCACTCTTGCCCGCTGAGCCACCGCGGCCCGCCCAACAAAAGACTCTTGAAGGCTTGAAATTGCAAATGTCCATAATATCCATTCACCAAAAATCCCTGGTTCCTTTTCTTGGACCACTTACGTATTTCTAGTGAATTGTGAGCTCAAATCTTGTTTGGTTGACTGCTGCTTCTCACCCACCAACCTATAGGGGATTTATTTCAGGGCGTTATTTGGCATATGCTCCATTTCCCCTGACACTACAATATTTGCCTCAGAGGGGTTTGTCATCGCGAATGATGTGGACAACAAGCGCTGCTACCTTCTGGTGCACCAGGCCAAGAGGCTGAGCAGCCCCTGCATCATGGTGGTGAACCACGACGCTGCCAGCATCCCCAGGCTCCAGGTCGACGTGGGTGGGAAGAAAGAGGTTCTCTTCTATGATCGGGTTCTGTGTGATGTCCCCTGCAGGTATCTATGTCATCAAAAGGCCAGAAAGCCTAAAATCTGCTAGGGAGGTCATCAGATTCAGACCAAAATGAAGCTGCATGTGAAAACATAGATAATTGTATATAACATGGGTCTGGTGGCAGAGGGTATGAAGGGAGAATGAGAACGTGAGCATGTAACCCAAGAGGTTGATGCTCAGAATCACAGTGTGAAAACACAGTGGTGGAATCCAGCCAAAGGGACACAAAAGAGAGATGCCAAAAGGGCTGTGTTTTGGGTATTAGCCTTGGAGGGATAGGAAGAAAGCATGTGAGGGGAGAGAGTTGCAAAATCTCATTGGGACACGTTTCACAGTTTTCTTATTTGGAATGATTTGCACATTTGTAGTGCTTATATTTGTATTTCCGATGAATATGTAAAAGCCTTTGTCATAAGGTAATACGTAATCGCATCAGGGTTTTATAATAAATCTCATGGTTTTAGCACAGTAAAACAAATTTAGAACTTCAAGCCCTGGAGACACTCATTTTGCCTGCATTTTTATAGGCCTTTCACCACATTTTACATGTTAAATTTAAATTTTAGTTTTTATGCACAAAAGAATTCCGTGACATAACAGTAACTGAGTTTTTAGAAAAAGTAAAAAAAAAGAGTCTATTAAATTCCCAGAGATAGTGACACTGACAATAATTATAGGTGTTTAATACTTTCTGAAGAAATATCTAAGACTGGAGTATCAGAAGACTGCCATAAAACTTTAATGTTAGCACTAAGCATGAGACAGTATATCATGAGAAATTCCAGTTTCACTTAAGCAAGGGTCACATTTAGTGCTGGTGGCAGAATTTAGTTGTGAATTTGTACCTGGTATCACTGGGTATTAGAATACCTAAAGGAATTCCTCTTTAAATAGGTTTTTGACTAGATTCCTTCTTTTCCTTGACTGTAGTTTTCTAATTTACCTATGGGTCAGATGTTTTCCCACCCCTACTTTTCTTTTGATAAGGCATATATAACTCATTTCTTGTATCATATTTTGAGAATGAAGTGACCTTATGAACAATAAATTAATAACCTGAGAAAATTCCTAAAATTACTACCATATAAACCGGAGAAGTCCTTTCATCCTTTAAAAGTGAGGATTAGATCACCTAGGACATTTCTCTCCTGTCCAACTTTCAGCTTAGGGACGTTGTGTCTAGACTACCTAGGAAACTCAAAACTACTGAGAAAATCAGTGGAGGCAGTAGTTACACGTGGAAGACCTTCTCTGATCAAATTTGATAAATGACACAATGATCAATGAAGCAAGTTTATTATAAAATTTACATGGAAATGATTTCTATTAATTAAAATGGAAAATAATTTCCATGAAATATAGTAGAAAATTAAAGAGGTTTAAACTGATGTATGGAAAAAACTTGGTAAAGAAATTGTTGCTTAATGGGATTTGCTGTGGAAATTTCTCTATGAATATAAATTTATCTCTTCATCTAATTCTGATTAAAATGTCATTGTGGGCTAACTGAGTTTCAAAGTAGCAGGACCAAAACATCGTAGACTCTGTGTTCCGGTTCTGGAAATTAGTTTTGCTAATACTTTTCTCAAATGGAAACACATAAATCTCTCTCAAAGTTTCAGACGAGGTTTCCTGTTGAAATCTGTTATTTCTGCATCAACTTGAAAAACTGAAGGACATTTAAAAAGTGTAATGTATTAGAGTATTCCTAAAACAGAAATAAAATGTTCGTTTCTGGATGTGAGAATTGATTTTTTTCTAGTTGATACTTATAATGATAGCTTGAAAATATGGCACATCTGTTAAATTACCTGTAGAGTTTCAAATTGTTAAATACATTTCTTTCCAGTGGTGATGGCACTATGAGAAAGAACATCGATGTTTGGAAAAAGTGGAATACCTTAAATAGTTTGCAGCTACATGGGTAAGTAAACTTTAACTGGCAGTACTGTTTGATAAAGTAGATTCATCAAGACTTAGTGTTAAATGCAGAAGTATCCACATCTCTTTTATAAAAATTTCCTGTAACATTTGAACATGTATTTTTCCATGAAATGACCATTTATCTCTTAACATCTTTGTAATTTCTTCTTTCCAATTTTTATTCCTTTGTGCTATCATTTTGTTTAATGTTTTGCGCTTTTAGATAAATGTTTTTGACTTCTTTATAATGGGGATAAAAAATGCCCTTTAAGCAGAATTTGAAATATTCCTAAAAGTAGAAAAAGACAATGTTATAACTCAAAGATAGCTGCTCTTCACATCTGGGGTATTCTAGTCTTGGCCTATGCATGGGAAATCATTAAAATGACTGTTTCCAAAAGTTGTGATTGTACTGTCAGAGAGCTCTGTGTTCTTTTCTTATTTAACATTAAAGACAAAACATTCTTAGATGTTCAGCTGTGGATGATCTAAAGTGTTCAGGCTAATAAAAACAAATGAACATCTAATTATATAGGTAATGACTTTATTCTGTTAGCCTTTCCTAACGTGTGCTGGCAAGTGAAACCTAAAGTTGTTTAATGGAAGAATTCAATATAATAAATAAGTTTTCCTATTAAATGAACTGGGATGAAAAGCTTCCATACTTGTAAAAATAGGTAATCCTGGGTAGATTACAGTGGCTCAGTGGCGGAGTTCTTTTTTGCCATGCCAGAGACCTGGGTTCAATTCCCAGTGCCTGCCTATGTAAAAAAAAAAAAAGATAGGTAGTCCTTTGTATATAGGTTTACAGTAACTTGATGAAGGAGTTACTTATTTTATCTAGAGCACCCTGTATGTTGTTTTAAGCCTCTGCCATACAAACTTCTAATCTGTGCAGTTTTGAAAGGAAGTGCTGTCATAAATGTGCTGTCCATGGCTGTGTTTGTTGTGTGGTGACGGAGCATCTGGTCCTTAGCTTACAGCTCAGGATTGCCACGCGAGGTGCCGAACAGCTGGCAGAAGGGGGTAGGATGGTGTATTCCACATGTTCACTGAACCCCGTTGAGGACGAAGCTGTCATAGCATCTTTACTGGAGAAAAGCGAAGGTAAGCAGCATTGCTTAGAATCTTTTAATAAGTCTACCTACTTTTAAGAAATGTTGTAAATTACTATAAACACTGTGATGTGTATTCCTCCAGACCTTTTCTGGGCATTTCTTTGTTTATAGGTGGAAACCTAAAAGGAAATTTGCCTAATTAAAAATATACTTTTATGATGAAGTTATCTTAGTTTGTGAATTATTAGGGTTTTTTTGTTTGTTTGAAAACAAAAGGAGCTTTGCCAATCTCCATTTCTCTGAAGTTTGAATGATTATGCCAGCTTCTTCTTGTCCTGATTTGTCCTGAGTGATGGCACAGTTTAATAATACGTTTGGAAACAGCAGTCTCTGCAGTGTTTGATGTGAAATACTATTTCCCCCTTTATGCAGTGCTATAATGTTTCCCTTTCTCCTTAAAGCCAAGTTATGAGAAATTTCAAACTTTGTGCTTTCTAGAGTAGAGTGGGAGCAGAATGGATGACACACGTGCGTATGAAGCAGGCTGTAGTGTGCATTGAAATCTGTGTGCTCTCGAGGGGCATTTTCTGCACCCTGGTGTCTTTCCGGTGCCGAGTCCCTACCCGATGGTGCCTCACGAGTCCTTTAGTCTTGGATTCAGCGAGTTTTGTTTGTTATATGTTACTGTACTTACATGACAGGATTTCTCGGTGATTATTTGGTGGCCATCATCTTCATGGTTTTGGTGGTATTTTATTTCAAAAGGTGAGTGAATAGAAGGAATATGAAGGATATCATTTAATAGTAGATTGAACCATAATAAAGTGTAAAGTTGTATTTGGGGTCAGATGTTAGAACTATTTAATCCTGTAGTAACTAGTTCAAATTTCTGTCTGCAATAGCTAGGAGTTTCAGACAAATCTGAATTCTCATTTCTTGAATAACACAAACACCTCTTCTGTCCCTTCCCATAGTCTGGTCGCCCTTCTCTGAGAAACAGAAAATCACCTCTGCATTTATGTAAATTTTCATTCCTGACCGCTATGTACTCCTCAGACTTGAGGGGCCAGTTCCAGTATTTGTAAATATTAAAACTGCTTTCTTCACCAGTGTCCTTTGTCTTTTTCTGAAACCTTTCCTTGTGGTTTTTTTGGTGAGAAGTTTTCTTCACCTGGCTTGGGTAGTTAAGTTCCCACGTTGGGCTGCTTAGCTTCATGCTGTAACTTCTTTAGACCTTGATAAGTCTCAGTTGCATAACTAAGTACTCTATAA